>NC_090026.1:55208216-55465716 GCF_037176765.1 Anolis sagrei | reverse complement strand
ATTTGTTAAAATTGTTCTTCATTTTAATTATTGTATTGTTCTAAAGTGTTTTTTGCACGACAAATAAGATACGTGCACTGTTCATAGGAATTCATTCATTTTTTTTTTCAAATTATAATCCAGCCCTCCAACAGTTTGAGGGACTATGACCTGGCCCTCTGTCTAAAAGGTTTGTGGACCCCTGTACTAGACTGTTAAATGTACCATAATATAAAAAAGAAACTGAAAATGGCTGGATGATCACTTCTGATTTTGAAAAATTGGCATTTTGGCTGTTAAAAGATGTGGAGGGAGGAGACCTGTGACTGGTTAAAAGATAAATCAGAACTCCAGGACCTGCAATTAACGTTTTTTACCTAAGAAAAGTGTTTAATTTTTGATATAGGTGGTCCGCTTGCTGGAAGTGATGATGGCGGGTGGAAAATGATAGTGTAGACTTATATAGGCCCAGGCTACATTTTCACATGTTAAGAGTGGGTATTTTTCCTAATCTAGACAGCTCTGTTTCTTCGTTATCTTCATTTCTTTTTCAATACTTTCCAGTGCTTGTATCAAGAGCTCATTTCTGTCCCCATGAACAGCATTGGAACTGGTCCTGTGGACTCTCAGCATGCAGTCACCCTAACAGTTAATGGTAGTAACAGCAAAGAACTTTGCAGGTTAGTATCTGGTTTTCAAAAGATGTTTCTTGAAAAAAACACCCAAGTTGCCGGCTTTTTCAGTATTCCCACGGCTATGGTTATACAGGTTTAGTAGCTTTAATTTGAAATGATTGGGATGTGATATATTTTGGATTTTGGGGTGTCCCCCCCCCAGATTTTAATATTATTGTTGCCTGCCATAGCATTGCACTTAATTTCCGTGTCCCCTAGAATTTTTGGGCTTGCAGAAATCTTGGCCCAGCCTTTTAAATTTTTAATTGCCTTGAACAGGCAGGATTACTTTTAATATATGCGTGTTATGGCGACACACATTTATTATGCTTTTATGCATATATTTTCTTTGTTAATGTTATAGTTATGTTGTTTTTACTCTGTATGTTTTGTGATGTTACTTGGGAACCGCTCTGAGTCCCCTTGGAGAGATGGAGCGGTATATAAATAAAGTATTATTATTATTATTATTATTATTATTATTATTATTATTGAATACCAGTAGGTTGTCAACCTGAACCTCATTATGCATATATTTGCATATATATGCATAATGAGATGTCTTTGAGATAGAACCAAATTTAAGCACAAAGTATATTTATCTTTCATATCTACACATAATTTGAAGATAAGTTTATACAGTATTTTAAATAATTTTGTACATGAAACGAAAGTTGTGTACAAAGCCAGTTACATGGACAATTTAAGATTCAGGAGTATTTAGATTTCTGTATAAGGGATGCTCAAACTATATTGTTAGTGGGAACAGATATTTATTGAAATTCCACTATGGGGTAATTGATCTAAAAATCATTTTTATTTTAGGTATTTTATTTCACTTTGTACATATTGTTATGTAAACATTGTTGCACAGATTATTCTTATTGGAGTCAGTGAATAAATCCTCCATGCTTGATGCAGCAGTACTAAGAAAGAGTGAAAGAAGCACAGACTAGAGGCGTTAGGTATATATGTGTATATATTGAGAAATAAGTGAAAAGGAATGCTTAAACAAATAGCATTTTGCAGAGCAGAGGGAGAACACCCAAGCATGTTTAAAGAACTTTATTTCTACAAAGGATTTAAATGGTTTTGAATTGTATCTATAAGCATCAGGGCAGGGGAAGGTATAATCTCTCTCTCCCAAAACAGGTGGAAATCGAGATGCTGCTGGATTTCTCACTCCCAATAGCTCCAGCCAGCATCACCAGAGGAATGGCATGAGGTTCAGGTTGACAACATAGAGCAGGGAGGGGCACACAATTCCCCTCTGCAGGCATTTTAATCAAATATGTGAATGCCCAACAACATTTTTAATTGATTAGCCAGTTAGCTTTATCAAAAACAAACAGTGCAGACACAACATACAACATACATACATCTAGTCTGGGATTGTGGCGCAGCACCGGGATTGTGGCACCAGGATTGTGGCGCAGCTGGGTGAGTATCAGCTGCATTAAGATCACTCTGACCAAAAGGTCATGAGTTCGAAGCCAGCCCGGGTTGGAGTTGGTTTCCAACCAGTTGTGTAGCCTGTTGTTGACCTTTGCAACCTGAAAGACAGTTGCATCTGTCTAGTAGGAAAATTAGGTACCACCTTGTGTGGGGAGGCTAAAATAACTAATTTATGAGGCTATTAAAAAAGACTCCAGCAAAGCACTCCAGCAAAAAAGCATGCGGGGAATGTGGCAGTACTTCATCAGTGTTGCAGATGGACGATGAAAGCGACAGCTCCCCTGGCGGCCAGAAAAAGTTAAATAGCCTCTGTGTATGTCTGTATATGTTTGTATGTCAAAATTGGCATTGAATGTTTGCCATATATGTGTACACTGTAATCTGCCCTGTGTCCCCTGTGGGGTGAGAAGGGCAGAATATAAATACTGTAAATAAATAAATAAAATAGTCCTCTTAAAATAAAATACAAATATACAGGTAGCCATAGATATATGGGTCAACTATCCTCGTCTCCCCTACATTGCACCCAATCTGATCTGTGTACTCCAATCTCCTTTTAGCAGCTTTAAACAAATAAAGGGCAACTTTTGTTGTCAGAATGGGGTTATAACCAGCCAACAAAAATGAAGTTTTGGGCGCTGTATCCCAACTTGTTTTATTGCAAATAAAAGGCCATAAGTATTTTTTCCTTTCTTTTTCATATAGATTGCCGTAATGTAAAGTGTGGTTCAGATTTTCGACTTCAATGAACATTTTCAAGTCATGTTAACACTGTTATTTATATGTAAATCTTCTGTGGTACAAAGTTACATTGCATTGTATCAGTATAATTTCATTATCAATTTGATTGAAAATAACATGACAATATATTTCTCTTCACTATTTGCAGGATGCATTATCATTTTGGAGAATTTGGAAACTATTCTCTGATGGTTAAGAATCTCCACAACAGCATCTTGCAGTTTTCATGCAATATCGTCGTCAATCAAAATCCTTTTAACAGCTATCTCCGTATGTCACTTTGTGGTTATTTCATATAAATATTGCATCGTTTATGAGTGCTTTTTATCTTTGAATTCCATTACAAGAGCACTTAGCTTCCATTAGGTTATTGCTAATCTGCGATGTTCTGATTTGTACCAATTTCTCAATTGACACTTACTTACTGAACAAGAGGGACTTCAAAGGATGCAGCTTAATTTTCAACTTGGGGGTGATTTGTGCAACGCCTCAACTCCTAGTTTTTCCTACTCCTTCTGTAGGGCAGTCTAGCATATTCAGGAAAGAGCCCTTTGTTCTCACAAGTATACAGTGAAGGTCAAGGTTTCAAATTAAAACGTTCCGTAACCAATGAAGAAAGAAACAGATAGATGGTCCAAAACCTCAAACAAAAACAACTGAGATTTTTCGAAGTCTTGCACTGCTGTAACTAGGGGTTAGACAGGAAAGTAGTTTAGAACATTGTGCAAGGATGTCCCCACTATTTCTTTTAGCAACAGTTTTCTTTTAGCAACAGTTTTTTCTGAGCAATCTGGATAAGGGCAAGCAAATTGAAGTTGAATCCAGACAAGACAGAGGTCGCCCTGGTCAGTTGCAAGGCCGAACAGGGTATAGGGTCACAACCTGTGCTGGATGGGGTTACACTCCCCTTGAAGGCACAGATTTGCAACTTGGGGGTCCTCCTGGACTCATCACTAAACCTGGAATCCCAGGTTGCAGCGGTGGCCAGGGGAGCTTTCGCACAATTAAAACTTGTGCGCCAGCTGCGCCCGTACCTTGGGACTCAGACTTGGCCTTGGTGGTCCACGCTCTCATTACATCTCGGATAGACTACTGCAACGCACTCTACATGAGGTTGCCTTTGAAGACGGCTCGGAAGCTTCAAATAGTCCAACGAGAGGCAGCCAGGTTAGTAACTGGGGCGGCATACAGGGAGCATACAACACCCATGTTACGCCAGCTCCACTGGCTGCCAGTTTGCTACCGGGCACAATTCAAAGTGCTGGATTTGGCCTATAAAGCCCTAAACGGCCCCGGCCTAACTGACCTCTCCGAACGCATCTCCCCCTATGAACCATCGCGGAGATTAAGATCCTCCGGGGAAGCTCTGCTTTCCGGCCCACCATTGTCACAGGCATGATTGGGGGGAGACAAGAGACAGGGCCTTCTCGGTGATTTCTCCCCGGCTATGGAACTCCCTTCCATAGTGAGATCAGGTCGGCCTCTTCTCTCCTGTCCTTTAGAAGGATGGTAAAGACTTGGCTGTGGGACCAGGCTTTCGGGAAAGGGCAATAAAGCAGCAATAGGAAAGATTACCAGGCCAATTAGATTTGACATGGATGACTAGGATGGTTTTAAATGGTGTATTTTAATGTTTATGTATGTATATAAGAATTTGTGTCCCGTCATTGAATGTTTGCCGTATATATACTATGTGCTCCACCCTGAGTTCCCTTCGGGATGAAAAGGGCAGAATATAAATATTTTAAATAAATAAATAAATCTAGGAGCAGCTAGATGACACTGGGGGAAATCCCCAGTTGGTTGTGTGTACACCAAGAGGGTTACATCACACTGTCTTCCTCTCGCCTGGATCTCTGGTACATCTATATTGATAAAGCTTTGTATTCTGATATGATTAAACAGAACTGTGGCCTAAGAAACCTGGTCTGTCACTGTTAATGTGCCTTCAACTCAACTTTGACTTATAGAGTCAAAGCTTCCTTCCGATTTTCTGGGTAAGATTTTTTTCAGAGGAGGTTTGCCCCTTGCCTTTCCCTGAGATTGAGACAACATTATTTGCCCAATACAATCTAATAAGTTTCCATAGTTGAGTAGGGATTTGAGCTATGTACCTTAACTCTTATCAAGATCATATTTTAACTCTGATTTCATGGTCTCAGTCTAACATTCAAGCCAGTATGCCATGGTGGCTTTCTTAGATGTTGTCATTTGCCTTCAAGTCATTTCTAACTTATGGCAACCCTAAGACAAGCCTATCACAGGGTTTTCATTGGCAAGATTTGTCAGAGGGTGGGGTTGCCTTTCCTCTGAGGCTGAGAGAGCGTGACTTGTCCGGTCCACCTATTGGGTTCCCATGGCTGATGGTGGGTTCAAACCCTGATCTCCAGAAACAGCCAATAGATGACATGTGTCAAACTCAAGGCAAGTGGGCATACGTTTTGTTTTAGTGTTCTGCTTCATGTCACCTTAGACTGAGTTCTATAAAAAACCTGACAAAACTTTAAAAGTGCTTTAATTTTGTTACTATGAGAAGTTTTAGCCCGGAGTGTGCACTTTATGACTTTTAGTAATTAAAGATTAATTATTTTTATATTTTCTTTTGTACAGCTATTTTCTTTGCATTCCTTATCTATGTGGTAATTTTCAGTATTCTGATGTTGGGACAATTTTGCATGAAGTAAGTAAATGTCTGAATGTGATGGTCCTAAATGTGTAATGTAAATTATTTTTCTTTGCATGTTAAGATCTTCACTGGAGACAATTCTCTAAATATCCTATTTATCCTCTAAACCAGTGGTTCTCAACCTGGGGTCCCCAGATGTTTTTGGCCTACAACTCCCAGAAATCCTAACAGCAAGTAAAATAGCTGGGATTTCTGGGAGTTTTAGGCCAAAAACATCTGGGGACCCTAGGTTGAGAACCACTGCTCTAAACAGCCTTTTCTGCAGTAGGTACAAAGACAAGTTGGAATCCTCTGCTGTCTTTTAAAAATTGTTTATTAAAATATGTGTATCTCACCTCTATCCAAAGATTCCAGAATGATAAATCCCATTTTAATAATTTACTATGTAGAATATCAGTTGCCATCAAATCAGTTTATTTCTGAGTCTTCACTATTTATGCATTCAAGTTGTCTGTTGACTTATGACAACCCCATGAGTTTTTCATGGGGTTTCTAAGTCAAGGAATACCCATTTTTATAGCCCCTTCTTCTGAAATATAGCCTATAGTACCTAGCATTTGGTTGGCTATCTTCCATCCAAGCACTGGCGTGTCCTGCATTTTGATTATCCATTCTTCCAATCCTTCTCAATTATAATCTGAACCTATACATTCAGTATGCGAGTCACTCTTTCAAATGATTTTGTCATGTTAGCATGATGCTTTTGCAATCAACAGCTGCTTTTCTGTCAATTGACTCAGTACCATCTTCTCATTCAGTCTGTGTGTTATTTTCTGAATTATTTCTGGTTAATTGTGTGCTGCATCTCTCTTATGTTTGTGCATATAATATAGTTTTCATACTTTAGCTTCCCAGATTAGACAGGATTTGATGCTTTTAATATTTTCAACTCCATAATTTTATTTTTCTATAAAATGCAAATTATTCTTAGCTATTTCTTCTGATTGAATCGGTGTATTATAATTCATGTTTTTACTATCCAGTCATCATTGTATGATATCCTGGGATAGGACATAAAGTGTTACAAAATGATAGAACAAACAAAACTAAAGGGAGCATTGCCGAAAAATAAAATCTGATCTTTTGCTCTTTCACAGCATTGAACTCATCAGGAATTGGCTTTACAAGAAGATGAATCCTAGAGAAACTGATCGGCTTATTAATTCAGTAAGCTCTTACAATAATTTGAATTCTCACTTTTAAAACAATGTCAAGAAATGCTAAAACACATAGTCTTGAGGGGGTATTCCACAGATCTTGAAATCTTTTTTTGATGATAAGGTTTTTGTCTTTGTAAAGTTGCCTGGCTTAAGGTGAACTTACATAGGTGTGTTATGATGATTACTAAATATTTATTTATGTTATGATTACTAAATATTTATTGCATCAACAAGTGTTATCCCGTTAACCTTGTTTGCATCTTATGGAGTGCACCTTTTGTCAGTGGCACAGCAAGGCAGGAAACAGATCGATCACAGCCACCTTAGGCTATTAACCTCTTTATTTTACAGCTATATACATTAGAAACTACTTAACGCTCAGCACATCATAAACTTGCTTCTTTCTCTTCCGATCGTAACATGGCGAACACACAAACTGTCTGTTATCAGTACTAGTCCACACCTCTTGCATTCCAGAGTGACGTATGACATACGACTGCACAATGCTGCGTCCATTTGCTCTATACACTTGATTTATGACCTCTCTAGGAATGCCGTTCTCTCCGTGGTTCAGTTAACTCTTTCCACACAGGAATACATTTGGCATATAGCTACTGCATTTTAAACATACATACATACTTTGAAATCTACATTATAAATTGCAAACAACTCCAACACTTTTCTGATGAGAAGTGCCAACGTGGTGCAAAACCTTGATCTTTGACTGTTGTGAATCATGTGTAGAAGAAGCTTCTATGCATAGAAGAACTAGCATTGGTGAAGTCATGGGACAGGTCTAGCACGCTTTGTATTTTAGTGCATTTATTTACTCTACCTTTATAATACATGAACAGAATTCAATCTCACCAACTCTCACTGTTGACTTTTCCATGTAATTTTTTTCAAGGAACTTGGATCACCAAGTAGAGCAGATTCCATTGGTAGTGATCTCCCAGCTGGTGTATGGAACAGTGGCCCTTCCCTACAGAGGCTTCGTTCTCTTGACACATTCAGAGGGTAATTAACACCATATATATGTTAGGATCTTTCTGTTAATGTGTTAGTGAAAAGCAAAATCAAAAAGTTAATGTAGTAGTAGAGTCCACAAAAGAGAAAATTAATTGAGTTAGAAACTATACAATGGGGCCCATTGTAAGCTGTCCTGAGTCCCCCTTCGAGGGTTGAGAAGGACAGGATAGAAATGCGAGAAATAAATAAATAATAAAGGTTTCTAAGGTAGGGGCTTTACTAATCTCTCTGGGCAATGAGTTCCAGAGTCGGGGGGGGGGGGGCACAGAAGAGAAGGCTCTCTCTCTTAATATATATGCTAGTCTATATAGATTAAAATGTAATGTTCATTTGTGGGATTAATATAACTCAAGAACCACTGGATGAATTGACATCAAATTTGGACACAACACGCCGGTCAGGCCAACGAGGGACTATCACTCATAAAACACTGAAAAACACAACAGAAGGGACTTAAAGGCCCCCAAAAGTAAAAAGACACTGCAGCGCATGCGCAGAAACAACTCTCCCAGGCAAACAAAACAAACCATAGCATATACACACTCTCTTTCAGACTATAGCTCGTAGCATCCCCTAGACCAGGCTTTTTAGGAGAGGGGGATGATCCAAATGCACTGCTTCCAAGATGCAAGCTTTCTTCTCCTTGGATTTCTTTGAGAGCATCCCGATCCCTGCATATTTCCAATTTCCTATTCCTGGACTGCAACTCCCAGCAATCCTCCAGAGAGATAGATTAGATAGAGATAGAGAGGTAGGTAGATAGAGTGATTGATCAGGAGGACTGCTGGGAGTTGCAGTCCAAGTATAGGTAGAGAAGTAAGAAAGAGGAGAAAGAGGAAAGGAAAGAAAGGGAACAAAGGGAAAAGGAAGAAAAGGAAGGAAGGAGAAGAAGAAAGAAAAAGGAAGGAAGAAAGGAGGAGAGAAAGACGGAGGGAAGGTTGGGTACACAATGCGTGGCAGGCACAGCTAGTTGGGAATAAAATTATAATAATCTGCCAGCAGAATGTTTTTTTCAGGTGGTAGTCTTTCAGCATTCCACTAGCAGATAGGTTTTATGATTTGCTTTCCTCTTTGTAGGTTGGCCCTTATAATTATGGTCTTCGTGAATTATGGAGGAGGAAAGTACTGGTTCTTCAAGCACCAGAGCTGGAATGGTAAATTGTTGTTTGTAAAACTAGTTTCCTGTATATGAATGAACAGAGAGAGCCAGACATGACCTGAATTGCAACGGTACTGGCCTTGTGTCCTGATTGTGGATTTCCTATACCTGCCTGATGATTGGCCACTATAGAGAATGCTGGATCCTGGTACTAGATCCAATATGGCTGTTCTTATATTCAAATAACAAAACACCAACTGTCTTTAACAAGATGAATATACAGTACTTTCAACTGTTAAGTGTTCTTTTACTGCTTTTAAGTTTTGGAAGCATTAATAATGAAAATTTCCCTTCCTAAAATCCCCAAAACAAGAAGAAACACATTCTCCCTGCAGAAGCAGTGTGGTTTGTATGTGATTTGAAGCAAAGGAGCCAAAAGAGAAAAGTGAATTATCCCCAGACTCCTTCAGTCTAAACGGCCCATTCCCAAAGTGATTGGGGGGGGGGGGGGGGGGCAGGCGGAAATGGCTTGGGATTTGCTTACATATATTTTGCATGTAACAGGTACATTTTTGCAAGTGCAGAAGTATAGAGAAAGCTTATTGACACATTAGATTGAAGGATTTGATTTCAGCCTGAAAAACAGTTACTAGTGGATTGATGATTATCTAGATTAAACCATTTTGCATTTTCTCTTTGTAGGACTAACTGTAGCTGACCTTGTCTTTCCATGGTAATTCCTCATGATCGCTAATAATGACTTCTCAGCATTCAAGAAATTTCATTGAGAACAGCTCCATATGGGTTTTCTTTTACTGTATGTCAAGTTTGATCAAAATGGTTAAGTCCTTGATTTTTTTTTACTGAGATGAACACCATTGTAATTACTGTTTTTTCAATTATTGTTTTATTAATCCCGTGATTTGAAAAATGAAAACACAGTAATGCAGGCACAAAACCTAGAACACAGTATCCTGAAACAGGATGCTTGGAAATAAAGTCTTTTTTTTTCTTATAGACTTCCATATCATTTTAAAGTTTTGTATATATTTTTTCTGATATGTAGCTAAATATTTGAGCCCCCGGTGGCACAGTGGGTTAAATCACTGAGCTGCTGAACTTGTTGACCGAAAGGTTGGCGGTTGGAATCCGGGGACCAGGGTGAGCTCCTGCTGTTTGAATCCGTGGAGCGGGGTGAGCTCCCGATGTCAAAATAACATCTTTATTTATTTATTTCATATATTTATATCCCACCCTTCTCCCCACAAGGGGGACTCAACACGGCCTCACATGAACATCAGAGGATGCTAACAGCATAAATACCATAAAAATTACAATTCACAATAAAATCATTTTAAAACATTGTACATCATCAGTAAAATTTAACAATAAATTAATAGATTAACATGCCAGTAAAAACCAAACTGAGCCGGGAGAATTGCAAAATCCAAATTTCAGTTTCCTATTGCCGCTGGCCTCTAATCGCACGCCTTTTGTATCTGTTATTATGGTGGCACAGCGGGTTAAACCGCTGAGCTGCTGAAAGGTTGCCGGTTCGAATTGGGGAGCAGGATGAGCTCTAACTGTTAGGCCCAGCTTCTGCCAACCTAGCAGTTTGAAAGCATGCAAATGTGAGTAGATCAATAGGTACCGCTCCGGCGGGAAGGTAACGGCACTCCATGCAGTCATGCCGGCTACATGACCTTGGAGTTGTCTACGGACAACGGCGGCTCTTCGGCTTAGAAATGGAGATGAGCACCACCCCCCAGAGTTGGACACGACTAGACTTAATGTCAAGGGGAACCCTTCACCTTTACCTTAGATCAGGGGTCCTCAAACTTTTTAAACAGAGGGCCAGGTGACAGTCCCTCAAACTGTTGGAGGGCCGGATTATAATTTGAAAAAAGCATGAATGAATTACTGTGCACACTGCACATATCTTATTTATAGTGCAAAAAAGAAGACTTAAAACAATACAGTAATTAAAATGAAAAACAATTTAAACAAATATAAACTTAGTAGTATTCAATGGGAAGTGTGGGTCTGCTTTTGGCCTATGAGATAGGATTGTTGTTGTTGTTGTTGTGCGCTTTCAAGTCATTTCAGACTTAGGTTGACCCTGAGCGAGGGCCGGGTAAATGACCTTGGAGGGCCACATCCGGCCCCTGGGCCTTAGTTTGAGGACCCCTGCCTTAGATAAATATTGTATGTGTTTTGACTTTTACTTTACATGTTGCATTTGTATGTTCCTTCCAGATCTTAATCAAATGTAAAGAACATGCCTATATAAAATTACAACAAATCTCTTTGAACATTTGAAACAGTGAATAAAAATTCCCATATATTGTCGAAGGCTTTCATGGCCAAAAGCACTGGGTTGTTGTGAGGTCCTCACAACCTCTGAGGATGCCTGCTATAGGTAAAGGTAAAGGTTGCCCCCTGACATTAAGTCCAGTCATGTCTGACTCTGGAGTGTGGTGCTCATTTCCATTTCCAAGCTGAAGAGCCAGTGTTGTCCATAGACACCTCCAAGGTCACGTAGCCGGCTTGACTGCATGGAGCGCCGTTATATGCCTGCGATAGATGCTGGCAAAATGTCAGGAGAGAATATTTCTAGAACATGGCCATATAGCCCGAAAAACCTACAACAATCCCAAAATCCCCATGTTTGAAGGTATATGCATGTTTGTATAATTTGAACTCTGAGGATGTATTTTGTTGATACAAGCAATCTCTTCTTCAGAATCAAGCCTATTGCACTGTTGCTCACTCTAGAGTTTAAAAGACTTTAAGACAGGGATGGGCAATCTTTGGCCCTTCAGATGCTGTTGAATTGCAACTCCCAAGAGCCTTATCTAGCATGGGGAAAGGTTATGGCTGATGGGAGATAGAGTCCAACAGTACTTAGAGGCCCACAGGTTCCTGTACCTGACTAAGGGCGCATCTAGGACTATCATTTTTAGGATTATCAGTTGTGACCCACATGGTTGGGACATTTGCCCAGAGGCTAGCAAGACTTTGCTGTGGGTAGGTAGAAAAATCAGTCAACTCATACCGTCTGCTGCTTTATAGCATGACTAGCAAAAGCAAAAGCAACAAAAGACTTGAGTAGCCTCTGACATTTCAGAGTCTTTTATGACATAGGAAATAAGAACATAAAAAACCAGGTGCGTGCCAGGATAGAGGTGTGTGCAAGCCATGCAACTATTTCTTCAGTATTTATGTATTCTACCTCACTAAACACACAATACATACGCATTTAGACAAGACTTTCTTATATCTTAGCGTTGCTGAAATTGTAGGAAAATATGGAATAGCTAAATCTGTCAAGAGAGGAGATTCCATCTGAACATTAGGAAGAACTTCCTGACTGTGAGAGCCGTTCAGCAGTGGAACTCTCTGCCCCGGAGTGTGGTGGAGGCTCCTTCTTTGGAAGCTTTTAAGCAGAGGCTGGATGGCCATCTGTCAGGGGTGATTTGAATGCAATATTCCTGCTTCTTGGCAGGGGGTTGGACTGGATGGCCCATGAGGTCTCTTCCAACTCTTTGATTCTATGATTCTATGATTCTATAAGATGAAATATGTTTTCTTCCCTCTCTTGCCCGCTTAGGTTTGTGTTCATCATGGGCACCTCCATTTCACTGTCTCTGAGTTCCATGTTGCGTCGAGGGTGCTCAAAATGGAAACTGCTTGGAAAAATCCTGTGGAGGAGTCTCCTTCTCTTTTTGATTGGAGTCATCATTGTGAACCCAAATTACTGCCTTGGACCTTGTAAGTTCTGTGAAGTTCACTAAGACATGTGCCACTCCACTTTTATGGAGCTGCATGAAATTCAAGTTTATTGTTTCTTTGTGTGCATATAAGTTTGATAGTTGTGGTGTTACTTCTGTTCTTCCTCTGTCCTAAGTTGAGTGGCATAAAATGGTCTCAGAAGCAGTATGATGCTATTTATTTATTTATCTATCGTGTCAGGAGCGAACCAGAACAGTTGTATTGCATTAAAAAAACAGACAAACAAACAAAACACAAAATTTGCAGACTTGGTTTTCTATTAAATGTCTTTTGACCAGTAGCTGGCCACTTGGAGTGCCTCTGGTGTTGCTGCAAGAAGGTCCTCCATTGTGTATGCGGCAGGGCTCAGGATGCATTGCAGGTGGTCTGTGGTTTGCTCTTCTCCACACTCGCATGTCATGGATTCCACTTTGTAGCCCCATTTCTTAAGGTTGGCTCTGCATCTCGTGGTGCCAGAGCGCAGTCTGTTCAGCGCCTTCCAAGTCGCCCAGTTTTCTGTGTGCTCTCATTTGGTATCAGCCATTGATTGAGGTTCTGGGTTTGAGCTTGCCACTTTTGGACTCTTGCTTGCTGAGGTGTTTAGTATGATGCTAAATTTTCAATAATCCACAGTACATGGGATAATTTGATTCACACTGTTGCAAAATATCTGGCCTGAGTGCTTGAAAGAAAATGCTGAAGCCAGGCCCGTTGCCAGTATTTCGATTCGGGGGGGGGGGGGGCTGAGTTTGTTTCGGGAGGGGCTGAGTCTGAGTGAAAGAGGGTCTACCCTAGCAAACCTTTTGTATCATTACCCCAATACCCCCATGCATATGGGATATATTGAGTATGGTGATCAGATCATGATATGAATAAACACAACAGTTTAAATAATGCACCAGTAAGGTCTTTTCGCAAACCACCATGAGAATTTCGGGAGGAGGGGGGGCTGAAGCCCCTCAAGCCCCCCTTCCCCTCCCTGGCTACATGCCTGGCTGAAGCAATAAGACCAAGTTCTGTGTTTCTTCCATGTTCGCCTTAGCTATACTAGCATCTGTACCTGATGTTGCCCAGATATTGGAGGGGCTGCTTCCCGAGCAGTAAGATGGTAAATCTACATTGGGGTTTAACCTGAACTTTAAAGGAGCTATCCAAATGCTGAACCTGCACTGGTGATATGATTCAGTACTTTAGATAGCTCTTTTACAGTTCAGATTAAAACCCAGAGTGGATTCCATACACTAACTGGCATGGAAGTGACCAGCTGCCAGTACCAAAAGGAGAAAATGATGGTTTGCTTAAGGCAGGGGTCCTCAAACGTTTTAAACAGAGGGCCAGGTCACAGTCCCTCAAACTGTTTGAGGGCTGGATTATAATTTGAAAAAAAATCATGAATGAATTCCTATGCATACTGTACATATCTTATTTGTAGTGCAAAAAACACTTTAAAACAATACAATAATTAAAATGAAGAACAATTTTTAACAAATATAAACATTAGCATTTCAGTGGGAAGTGTGGGCCTGCTTTTAGCTGATGATATAGGATGCTTGTTGTTGTGTGCTTTCAAGTTGTTTCAGACTTAGGTTGACCTTGAGAGAGGGCTGGGTAAGTGACCTTGGAGGGACGTATCCGGCCCCCCGGCCTTAGTTTAAGGACCCCTGGTTTGAGGGGTTGTAATAATGATAGGACTAAGAGGAATTGTACACCTCACTTCCTTGTTAGAACATTGTTATTTCTAACACTTGTTCAGGAAACATCGTACTCCTAGTATTCTTGTCAAATTTTAGATTTCTATGACAAAACAGTTTTTGACTGTTTTGACTGGGCAATACAAATGCCAGAATTCTGAAAAATTCTCCTTACCTACACAAACAGCTACGAGCTCAACAGATAAGAAGCCCCAATATTTATTTATTTATTTATTTATTTATTTCAGGTATTTTTATCCCGCCCTTCTCAACCCCCTAGGGGGGCCTCAAGGCGGCTTCCAGTCGGCACATATTCGATGCCTACAATTAAACACAATGAAATACACAACAAAACAGTAATTATAAATAATTAAAACATTCTGTTAATACAATAAAATCTACTAGAAAAGAAGCCAGCCTAGTGGCCATCGTTTCGCTGAGTTCTGTAATTAGTGATTTCATTTAGCTTATCATAATCCATTTCCATAGCTCTTGTCGTCATTGTCCTTGTCAATCTGCCAGATTACCCAAAGGCCTGGTCCCATGTCCATGTTTTTAATTTTTTTCTAAAAGAGAGGAGGGATGACAATGATCTAATTTCCCCGGGGAGTGAATTCCACAGGCGGGGGGCCACCACCGAGAAGGCCCTGTCCCTCATCCCTGCCAGTCTCGTTTGTGACAACGGCGGGGCCGAGAACAGGGCCTCTCCAGAAGATCTTAAATTCCCAGGTGGGATGTAGAAGGAGATACGTTCGGACAGGTACGCTGGACAGTACTGACTGATCAATTATCCAGGCAGATTCCAAAAGGGGGGCTAGACAGAGAAGGATAGTTCATTTTATTGGGGGGGGGGGGGGGTAGCTGAAGGAAGAAAACAATTTCCCCCTATTTATTTATTTATTTATTTATTTATTAGCTGCATTTGTTGACCGCCGTTCTCAGCCCTTTAGGGCGACTCACGGCGGTATACAACATATAAAAGGCAATTTACAAAAGGCAATAACAAATAACAACATATCCATAATACAACAGTTATATAGTTACACTAAAAAAAAATCCGCTCCGTCTCAAGTAGAATCGTAACCAATCTCATAATCCATATTCCGTTCCAGTCGTCCTTGCCAAATTATTGTAGCACTTAGTTAAATGCCTTCTCAAATAGCCATGTTTTTAGGCTCTTACGGAAAGACATAAGGGAGGGCGCCTGTCTGATGTCAACAGGGAGAGTGTTCCACAACCGGGGGGCCACCACCGAGAAGGCCCTCTCTCTCGTCCCCGCCAGACGTGCCTGTCAGGCAGGTGGGATCGAGAGAAGGGCCTCCCCAGACGATCTCAAGGCCCTCGTGGGCTCATAGGCCAAGATGCGGTCCGTAAGGTATTTTGGGCTGGAACCGTTTAGGGCTTTGTAGGCCGACACCAGCACCTTGAATTGGGTCCGGTAGCAGATCGGCAGCCAGTGGAGCTGGGACAACAAGGGCGTTGTGCGCTCCCTGCGTCCCGCTCCTGTTAGTAACATGGCTGCCGCGCGCTGGACTAGCTGAAGCTTCCAGGCCGTCTTCAAGGGCAGCCCCACGTAGAGAGCGTTGCAGTAGTCAAGGCGGGATGTGACCAGAGCGTGTACCACCGTGGCCAAGTCAGACTTCCCAAGATACGGGAATGATATTTATGGTTATTTCCCCCCATCCTTTTCCCATATCATAAACGATGGTTGTTTTGATGACAGTGAGATGGGTGGAAGGAATAACGGGAAAACAGGAAAATGGTTTAACTCCTTCAGCACCCCCCACCCCCTGTAAAATGGACTATCCTTCTTCACCCGGATAATGGAACAGTACCGAATCCACTTAATAAGCAACATAGCTTGCAGAGGGCCTTATGTCTCAGCGGAATCCAACATACACGGCACTTGAATTACTAAGTAGCTTGGAAGTAATATGAAACTGGTGACTGCAGAAGTTACAGTGGGATCAGAGCCAGTACTAATTGTTTTTGTAGTAATTTGTTTTGTGTCTCGCAAACAGTGGAATTGTTTCCCATAGAACATCTCTGAAGATATGGCTAAAAAAAAGCAAAGATGGCTAAGTGAACTAAAAGAAAGCGTAGATTAAAATTTGCAGGGGAAAATCAGTATAAAGCTGCTGGTCATGAGATAATACCTTTAATGCCATGCCAGATTCGTAGTTGTATTAATCCTCTCATTTTAAAAAGCAGTGTTTGATTTTCATATTATTTATGTACCTCCTGCAGTGTCTTGGGAAAACCTGCGAATCCCAGGGGTGCTTCAAAGACTGAGCTGTACATACTTTGTAGTTGCTGTACTTGAGCTCCTCTTTGCCAAACCTGTGCCTGAGAACAGCACTCTGGTGAGTGAATGATAAATGAAATGTGTTTGGAATGATTCTGACACTTATCTCAGAACTCAAGTTAGTCAGGTTTGGAAAAATCATCCTCACATGTTGGTTGTTTATTTATTTATACTATTTACTTATTTCATTTATTTCTGCTTTTCTCCCATATGAGATTCAAACCAGCTAACATTGCATGTTTTAAAAGATAGCTAAATAAAGAGCATTAAATAACCCACTTAAAAAGATTAATGCAGAACAGTTAAAAACGCATTAAAACCTGTTACATATTAAAAACAGCACATCTGTTCCAAGCTTACTCCCTCCTTCCTGTGGCTTCCTCTCACATATTTATACATGGCTATTATATCTCCTCTCAGCCTTCTCTTCTTCAGGCTAAACATGCCCAGCTCCTTAAGCCGCTCTTCATAGGGCTTGTTCTCCAGACCCTAGATCATTTTAGTCGCTCTCCTCTGGACACATTCCAGAGGAGGGCGAAATACAAAGAAAGCTGAAATTTATTTACTTTATTTATTTACTTTATTTATATACCGCTTTTCTCATCCCTCAGGTGATTCAAAGCAGTGAAATATGGATGTTAGTCTGAGAGAAAATTATTTGGTGCTTTGAAGTGGTTTATCTGCACTCCAGAAAAAGAAAAATCAGCCTGTTTAACTCACCTTGCAAATGCTGATTTATTATAAGTAAATGTTTGATCTTATACCTATTTTATGTACCTATTTAAGTGGAGTCATGTAAAAATTTCTGATATAAGGGTACATGAGTGGAAAAGGTTTTAGAAGCACTGCTCAAGGGGAAGCTGAGACCCGCACTTCCTTTACAATAGTGAATATAGCCCACATATAGTGATGGTAGTGATGGAGCCTCCGGTGGCGCAGTGGGTTAAAGCACTGAGCTGCTGAGCTTGTTGATCAAAAGGTCGCAGGTTCGATTCCGGGGAGCGGCGTGAGCTTCCGCTGTCAGCCCTAGCTTCTGCCAACCTAGCAGTTCGAAAACATGCAAATGTGAGTAGATCAATAGGTACTGCTTCGGTGGGAAGGTAACGGCGCTCCATGTAGTCATGCTGGCCACATGACCTTGGAGGTGTCTACGGACAACGCTGGCTCTTCGACTTAGAAATGGAGATGAGCACCACACCCCAGAGTCAGACATGACTGGACTTAATGTCAGGGGACTACCTTTACCTTTACCTTTACCTTTAGTGATGGTAGGTTCCCAGAAAACACGTTGCCTAAGATTTAATGTATTTTCTGTGTTTCAACAGGAGATTCCATGCCCTGCTCTCCGAGACATCCTGCCTTATTGGCCCCAGTGGCTTTTCGTGATGGCACTTGAAGCAGTTTGGCTTTGCCTTACGTTCCTGTTAAACGTTCCTGGATGTCCAAAGTCAGTCAAAATTTGAATTCTTCAGCCCTTTCCCCCCAGTATTTCTCTTGCTTTTGTCATTGTGGTCTTTCCCAGCTTCACAGCCAGGTCTCATTGGACTCATGCCTATTCACATGTTGACATCTGAAGATGAAAATCTAAACGACATCTCAAGAAACAATTAAACTTCTCATGCACAGTGTTCACTGATTGCAATAGGAAAAGTCCATCAGGTCTTAGGTTGGGGGTGTCAAGCTCATTTTCATCAAGGGTCACGTCAGTCTTGTGGCTGCATTCAAAGGACTGTTGATTTTTTTTCAATTTTTTTTATTGTGAATTTCTGAATACATTAAAAGTGGGGGAACAATAGGATAGACAGTAGGAATAAGAGATAAGAGTGAGGAGGTGGGGGGAATTAGGGGGGGGGAATAGGAGAGGGAGATCATTTTCTCACGCACACACACTCATACACTCATACAAAAAACTGGGCATTCTGCCCTCGAGCACGCCTCCACCCATACAGCGCATGCAAGCAAGAATATACAGCTTTAAGGATGTAAACTTCCAAGTTATCCAGGGATATAAAAAGTTCTCTATTATAAGGCCAGTGCCCTACAATCAACTGTGTTTAGTTTCTTCAGGCTAGTATCAAGTCTTCTCTTGATACTTCTCTGGGCACCACAATTCAAGAGAGATATTGACAAGCTGGAATGTGTCCAGAGGAGGGCGACTAAAATGATCAAGGGTCTGGAGAACAAGCCCTATGAGGAGCGGCTTAAGGAGCTGGGCATGTTTAGCCTGAAGAAGAGAAGGCTGAGAGGAGATATGATAGCCATGTATAAATATGTGAGAGGAAGCCACAGGGAGGAGGGAGCAAGCTTGTTTTCTGCTTCCTTGGAGACTAGGACGCGGAACAATGGCTTCAAACTACAAGAGAGGAGATTCCATCTGAACATTAGGAAGAACTTCCTGACTGTGAGAGCCGTTCAGCAGTGGAACTCTCTGCCCCGGAGTGTGGTGGAGGCTCCTTCTTTGGAAGCTTTTAAGCAGAGGCTGGATGGCCATCTGTCAGGGGTGATTTGAATGCAATATTCCTGCTTCTTGGCAGGGGGTTGCACTGGATGGCCCATGAGGTCTCTTCCAACTCTTTGATTCTATGATTCTATGATTCTTCTTCTATTATGTTTGGCTGCTTCCTTTATTTTCTTTATCAAGGTATTCTAAAAAGTTGTTCCAGTCCGTTCTATTGACATTGCTGCGACTAGGGGATATTTTTTGTATTAGTAAGCTCATGTTCATGATGTCAAGAACTTTCAATGTCCACTGCTCTGTTGTGGGAATTTATTTTGATTTCCAAAATTGGGCCAGTTTTATTCTAGCAGCCGTTATAAGGTAGAAAAAGATCCTATCTGCATTCTTTTCCATGGGGAAGTCGGTGATACCCAACAAAAAATATTCCGGTCTGAATTCGAATTTCACTTGTAAAATTATTTCTATTTTTTTGTAAATTAGGTGCCAGAAGGTCTTAACTTTCTTACATCTCCACCACATATGTATGAAGTCTCCTTTGGCTTTCCCACATTTCCAGCACTTCCCATCCGTTCTGTTTTTGTTAATTTTTGATAATTGTTCTGGAGTTAGGTACCACCTGTAGAAAAGTTTGTACCAGTTTTCTTTAAACTCAGTTGAGTACGTAAGTTTAAATTTTTTTGACCAGATCTCTTCCCACTCGACTAGGCTAATAGAGCGACCTAAATCTCTTGCCCATTTTACCATGTTCTCTTTCACCTGTTCTTTCTCTGTTGCCCACAAGAGTAGTTGCTGGTAAATTTTTAAAATTAATTTTGTATCGGTTTTTAGTATTTTGTCCCAGAAGGATTCCTTTTTTTCAAAGCCTAGTTTCCTATCTGTGTTGAAGTTTTCTTTAATCTGATAATATTGGAACCAGGACAGCAGTGGATCATAAACTTTTAATTCCTCTTGGGTTTTTAGGAATATCTCTTGTCTATCCCACTTTAGTAGTTCCTTGTATGTTAGCCACCTTTCTCTGTAGACCTTTCTTATCTGGTTTGCCTCATTTGGGGAAAACCAGAGGGGCGTCTTGGAATAGAATCTTTCTTTATATTTGAGCCAGGTTTGGATGGTTACGGCCCTGACAAAATGGTTCTTGAAATTTTTCTCTGATATGGATTTGCCTCTCCATAGATAATTGTGCCAACCCTGCATGAGATCGTATCCTTCTAAGGCTAGTAGTTTCTTTTTTTCTAAAGTTACCCAATTCTTTACCTAATCCAGGACTGTTGAATTGATAGGCGGGGAATCTATGGCTATAGAGGGCTAACATGCCTTTCACATAGAGGTTGGTGCTCTTTAGTATTTACCCAAATTGGGTCCCCATATGTTATTGAGTGACAACTCCCATAAGTTTGGATTGTCAACCATGCATGGATAAGTTTGCACAAGGAGAAGTGTACTGTGTACGAGATTATAATTTGGAATTAGTAACAACAAGGCAATAGGGAATTAAATAGTTGGGAATACAACATGAATGATCTATTAGAAGGGGGATCTGAGAATAATAGATGGACATATTAGGATGATATGACACATATAGTAAAATAGATTATATTCTGGGGAAAAATACAAACCAATCATTGATTCTAGAGGCAAAAGAAACTTCCAGTATGTCTGTTGGATCATGCACTATTAAAAGTAAAAGTAAAATTAGAAGTAGAAAGAAAAGAAAGAACCTGGAGATATAATCTACAAATTGTAATACTTAATAAAATAATCTATATAAATAAAAATGTAATGTTCATTTGTGGGATTAACAGAACTCAAAAACCACTGGACAAATTGACACCAAATTTGGGCACAATACACCTAACAACCCAATGTATGTCCTTCACTCAAAAAAATTGATTTTGTCATTTGGGAGTTGTAGTTGCTGGGATTTATAGTTCACCTACAATCAAAGAGCGTTCTGAACCCCTCCAACAATGGAATTGAACCAAACTTGGCAGACAGAACTCCCACAAACAATAGAAAATACTGGAAGGGTTTGGTGGGCAGTGTCCTTTGGTTTTGGAGTTGTAGTTCACCTACATGTAGAGATCACTGTGGACTCAAACAATGATGGATCTGGACCAAACTCTAAGTGGGTACTCAATATGCCCAAATGTGAACTCTGGTGGAGTTTGGGGAAAATAGAATCTTGACATTTGGGAATTGTAGTTGCTGGGATTTATAGTTCACCTACAATCACAGAGCATTCTGAATCCCACCAAGGATAGAATTGGGCCAAATCTCCCACACAGAATCCCTATGCGGGCCACAGCAATGTGTGGCAGGGGATGGCTTGTAGAATCCAATTACATACATCACTTTTCCTTTTCCTCTTCTAGTGGTTACCTTGGCCCTGGCGGCATAGGAGATTTTGGAAACTATCCTAACTGTACAGGAGGAGCAGCTGCCTATATTGATCATGTACTCCTAGGAGAGAAACACATCTACCAACATCCTTCTTCTAATGTAAGTAGTTTAAATTTCTGTCACATTTTTCATCACTCGGTTCAAAACCTAAATGGTATCGGAAGGGAAATTGCGGCAGGTTGTTTTTATAAGTCTCCAGAGCTGAACATCACTCTGCTGTTTCTTTCTTTGTCAGAATTGGTATTTGATATTACTCAATATGGCTTTGAAGCTATGGTATTTAAATTTGAAATTTATTATTACCAGGAGGAGTATTCTTTGTTGTGGCAGAAAAATAATGTTGGTGGGAAACCCACCTAGACCAAACAGCAACTAATCACATAAAAATACTGTATTTCTTCAATGCTAAGATGTACTTTTTTCTTATACAAATATCTCTAAAATGGGGTGTGTCTTTGAATCGCGGGTGTATCTCATGTATTATTGTTGTTGGTACTGAAATTAGTGTGCATCTTACAATTGATGGCATCTTACAGTTGAAGAAATAAGGTACCACACTTATCTCCATTCAAAATATATATTTTTTGTCATGTCAGGAGCGACTTGAGAAACTGCAAGTTGCTTCTGGTGTGAGAGAATTGGCCGTCTGCAAGGATATTGCCCAGGGGACGCCCAGATGATTTGATGTTTTTATCATCCTTGTGGGAGGCTTCTCTCATGTCCCTGCATGAGGAGCTGGAGCTGATAGAGGGAGCTCATCTGCCTCTCCCCAGATTTGAACCTGCAACCTGTCAGTCTTCAGTCCTGCTGGCACAAGGGTTTAACCCACTGTGCCACCGGGGGCTCCTATTCAAAATAATTAAAACAAATTTAGTATTCCAAAGACATTACCATCATCACTCTATAGCAGTGTTTCTCAACCTTCCGAACGCCGTGACCCCTTAACACAGTTCCTCATGTTGCGGTGACCCCCAACCAGAACATTATTTCCTTTCCTACTTCATTACTGCAATTTTACTGCTTTTATGAATCATAGAATCATAGAATCAAAGAGTTGGAAGAGACCTCATGGGCCATCCAGTCCAACCCCCTGCCAAGAAGCAGGAATATTGCATTCAAATCACCCCTGACAGATGGCCATCCAGCCTCTGTTTAAAAGCTTCCAAAGAAGGAGCCTCCACCACACTCCGGGGCAGAGAGTTCCACTGCTGAACGGCTCTCACAGTCAGGAAGTTCTTCCTCGTGTTCAGATGGAATCTCCTCTCTTCTAGTGTGAAGCCATTGTTCCACGTCCTAATCTCGAAGGAAGCAATAAACAAGCTTGCTCCCTCCTCCTCCCTGTGCCTTCCTCTCACATGATACATGATACATGGCTATCATGTCTCCTCTCAGCCTTCTCTTCTTCAGACTAAACATGCCCAGCTCCTTAAGCCGCTCCTCATAGGGCTTGTTCTCCAGACCCTTGATCATTTTAGTCGCCCTCCTCTGGACACATTCCAGATTAGAGTTAATATCTCTCTTGAATTGTGGTGCCCAGAATTGGACACAATATTCCAGGTGTGGTCTAACCAAAGCGGAATAGAGCATGGGTCGCATGACTGCCCTAGATCATGCCGGCCACCTGTCCTTTGGAGGTGTCTGCGGACAACGCCGGCTCTTCGGCTTAGAAACGGAGAAACCACCAACCCCCAGAGTCGGACACGACTGGACTTCATGTCAAGGGGGGAAACCTTTAGCTAAACTTCCTAAATGAGGTTTTCTTCCCTGGGATGCTTGTCTTTTCAGGGTTTGCAGGAAGAAGGAGGGGGGAAAAGACCACTTTGTTGTGCCCCTGGGTCCTCCAAGGACCAGCGAATCGTAATGTAAATATCCGATATGCAGGATGTATTTTCATTCACGGGACCAAATTTGGCATAAATATCCAATACGCCCAAATTTTAATATTTGTGGGGTGTGGGGAGGGGGAGGAATTGATGTTGTCATTTGGGAGTTGTAGTTGCTGGGATGTATAGTTCACCTACAATCAAAGAGCATTCTGAACTCCACCAACGAGGGAATTTAACCAGTCTTGGTACACATAATACCCACGACCAAGAGAAAATACTGGAAGGGTGTAGTGGGCATTGACCTTGAGAATCTTTAAAAAACTCTATAGAGCAGTGTTTCTCAACGTGGGAGTCGGGACCCTTGGGGGGGTCGTGAGGGGGTGTTAGAGGGGTCGCCAACGACTATCAGAAAATAGTATTTTCTGTTGGCCATGGGGTTCTGTGTGAGAGGTTTGGTTCAATTCTATCATTGGTGGGGTTCAGAATGCTTTTTAATTATAGGTAAACTATAAATCCCAGCAACTAAACTCCCAAATGTCAAGGTCTATTTCCCTCAAACTCCATCAGTGTTCACATTTGGGTATATTGAGTATTCGTGCATGCCTGCATTAGAGTATCAGCATGTAACTGCAGTGTGCATACTTTTATTTTAAGAGAGCCACGAGTGCTGGCAAGTGCAGTCAGTGAGATATTCTGGCAAGAAGGCTAACATTGTGCATGCTTTGCAGCGGACAGTGAGAAATCCTTCAGCCTCCATCCCCACAGTAATTCAAAAATCTATCTTTCAAACTGCAATAACTCATACAGTTATGACTGCCTCATGACTGCCACTTAACAGTGACAAATGCAAGATACTCCACTTTGGCAGGAAAAACGAAATGCAAAGATACAGAATGGGGGATGCCTGGCTCAAGAGCAGTACGTGTGAAAAAGATCTTGGCGTCCTCGTGGACAACAAGTTAAACATGAGCCAACAATGTAATGTGGCGGCAAAAAAAGCCAATGGGATTTTGGCCTGCATCAATAGGAGCATAGTGTCTAGATCTAGGGAAGTAATGCTACCCCTCTATTCTGCTTTGGTTAGACCACATCTGGAATATTGTGTCCAATTCTGGGCACCACAATTCAAGAGAGATATTGACAAACTGGATTGTGTCCAGAGGAGGGCGACTAAAATGATCAAGGGTCTGGAGAACAAGCCCTATGAGGAACGGCTTAAGGAGCTGGGCATGTTTAGCCTGAAGAAGAGAAGGCTGAGAGGAGATATGATAGCCATGTATAAAAATATGTGAGAGGAAGCCACAGGGAGGAGGGAGCAAGCTTGTTTTCTGCTTCCTTGGAGACTAGGATGCGGAACAGTGGCTTCAAACTACAAGAGAGGAGATTCCATCTGAACACGAGGAAGAACTTCCTGACTGTGAGAGCCGTTCAGCAGTGGAACTCTCTGCCCCGGAGTGTGGTGGAGGCTCCTTCTTTGGAAGCTTTTAAAAAGGGGCTGGATGGCCATCTGTCAGGGGTGATTTGAATGCAATATTCCTGCTTCTTGGCAGGGGGTTGGACTGGATGGCCCATGAGGTCTCTTCCAACTCTTTGATTCTATGATTCTATGATTCATGCTACTGGCCCTCTCAATACTTTGCCAGGAGTTATGCCAGGCATGGTAAAACTTTGCCCCTCCAGGTGTTTTGGACTTCTATTTCCACAATTCCTAACAGCCGGTAGGCAGCTAGGAATTGTGGGAATTGAAATCCAAAATATCTGAAGAGCCAAAGTTTGATCATGTCTAAGTTGCTGCTAGTTTTGCCCCCTTCCAAGCAAGTCAGTGACTCCTCATATGCTCCATTTTCCTGTTTCTTAAATTTTCATACTCATACTTGAATGCATTTGTCCTGTTCTAATTGCATTGTGTCATGTTTTCTGCACCGGGATTGTGGCGCAGCTGGCTGAATGTGAGCCACATTAAGATCACTCTGACCAAAAAGGTCATGAGTTCGAAGCCAGCCCGGGTCAGAGTGGGTTTCCAACCAATTATGTGTAGCCTGTTGTCGACCTTTGCAACCCCAAAGACAGTTGCATCTGTCAAGTAGGAAAATAAGGTACCACCTTAAAATGTGGGGAGGCTAAATTAACTGATTTATGAGGCCATAAAGAAGACTCCAGCAAAGCATTCCAGCGGGGAAGCATGCGGGGAATGCGGAAGTGCTTCATCAGCGTCGCAGATGGACGATGAAAGCAACAGCTCCCCTGGTGGCCAGAAAAAGTTAAATAGCCTCTGTGTATGTCTGTATATGTTTGTATGTCAAAAATTGGCATTGAATGTTTGCTATATATGTGTACACTGTAATCCGCCCTGAGTCCCCTGCGGGGTGAGAAGGGCGGAATATAAAAGCTGTAAATAAATAAATAAATAAATAAGTTGCTTTGAGTCCCTATATTGGGAGAAAAGCAGGATAAAAACAAAGTAAATAAATAAATGAACCCACTTGCTATTTCCAGTTAGAATTAATTTGCTGACTCAATCACCGGATCTGTTTTAGTTAAGACTAGGCCTGGCTTCTTAGATCCAAAATAGTTGTTGCAGTGGTAATATTGGAAGACAATAAAGTACTTCCTGGGAGAAAATAAGAAAAAAGGTGTGTGAAAAAGTTAAGACGGAAAAGGAAAATCAAGCTTAGGTGGCACTTACATGTCATGCGCTTCTCAAATTCCAGGTGCTTTACCAAACTACAGTGGCCTTTGATCCTGAAGGGATTTTGGGAACGATCAATTCTGTCATCATGGCATTTTTGGGACTTCAGGTACTGTATCTCTTTCACAACATGATGCTTGTAAAAGATAGGAAAGTTCTTTAGACTGCCTCTCCAGCTACCTATCTAGCAAGGAGATTCCTTCTCTCTTTCTTTCAACACATATGAATAAGCTGTCAGTATTTTGCATGGGCTCTTGGAAGTTATTTTGGTTGAAGTTATAGAAAAACCCGATAGGCATTAGAAGATGCTTAGGTTAGTTCTTCTGCAATACTCTCAGTTCACTAGTTTCCCTCTCTGTTAAATTCATTCATATTGCTTTTGCGTCATCTAATATGCATTTTCCCCATTTTTTCTCTTAAGGCTGGAAAAATTCTCTTGTTTTACAAAGATCAGCACAGACAAATAATGCTCCGCTTTTGCATATGGAGTGTAGTAATGGTAAGTTACCATCTGTATGTATATGACCTAGACCATTTCATTCAGATGGGTTCTTCCTTTGATTGATTTAAAGCCTTCATTATCTTCTGAAAATATTAATTAAAGGCAGTTTGGAGGACATCTGCCCTTGCGCTATGCTACTCTGCTGCTGAGTATGCATGCCCAGTGTGGAACACATCTCATCACACTAAAACAGTGGATGTGGCTCTTAATGAGACATGCCGCATTATCACGGGGTGTCTGCGCCCCACACCACTGGAGAAATTACACTGCTTAGCCGGTATTGCACCACCTGACATCCGCCGGGAAGTAGCAGCCAATAGTGAAAGGACCAAGGCAGAGACATCTCCAGCTCATCCCCTGTTTGGGTATCAGCCAGCACGTCAACGACTTAAATCAAGACATAGTTTTCTTAGATCTACAGAGACACTTGCTGGAACACCCCAGCAAGCGAGAGTCCAAAAGTGGCAGGCCCAAACCCAGCACCTCAATTCATGGGTGATACCAGATGAGAGACTCCCCCCTGGGCACTCAGAAGACTGGGCGACTTGG
Organism: Anolis sagrei; assembly: GCF_037176765.1. NCBI lineage: Eukaryota > Metazoa > Chordata > Lepidosauria > Squamata > Anolidae > Anolis > Anolis sagrei. The sequence continues at coordinate 55,438,702 of NC_090026.1, read as the reverse complement.
AAGGCACTGAACAGATTGCGCTCTGGCACCACGAGATGCAGAGCCAATCTTAAGAAATGGGGCTACAGGGTGGAATCCTCGGCATGCGAGTGCGGAGAAGAACAAACCACTGACCACCTGCTGCAATGCACCCTGAGCCCTGCCACATGCACGATGGAGGACCTTCTTGTGGCAACCCCAGAGGCACTCCAAGTGGCCAGATACTGGTCAAAGGACATTTAACCAAATACCAAATTTACAAAATCTGTGTGGTTTTTTTTTCTTTCTTTTTTTTCTTTTTCTTTTTAAACCCTGTGTTTGTTTTGCTCTGTTAGAATTGTAACACAATGGTTGCTGATGACACGATAAATAATAAATAGTTTGGAGGAGGATGGACCATGAATGATGGGACTTGAAGTACCTCCACTCATTTCCTGAGACCGCAACGACTCTCATTCAATGACTGATCAAGACCAAACTTGGCACACATAGCCCCATGACCCACTCTACAACGTGCGGTTTGTAGGAAGATGGACCACAGATGATGGGAGTTGAAGTAACTTCACTCACTTCCCGAGACCGTTGCGACCCTCATTCACTTACTGATCAAGACCAAACTTGACATACAGAGTCCCCATGACCCACTCTACATCCTGTTGCATTTTGGAGGAGGGCAGACCATGGATGATGGGACTTGAAGTACCTTCAGTCACTTCCTGAGACCGCTGTGAACCTTATCCAATGACTGATCAAGACCAAACTTGGCACACAGAGCCCCCACAACCCATTCTATATCCTGGTGCAGTTTCGAAGAGGACGGACCATGGATGATGGGACTTCAAGTACCTCCACTCCCTTCGCAAGACAGGTCCCAAAGCTAGTAATTAATATTTAATTAGTATACAGAATTAAGTATTTTAAATTTAAATAGTATTAAAAGCCAAAAGGTCTTTTATTGATCTATATGTGGCTTTGCCTTTGCCCATAGAAATGATTTACTTCTCAATATCCCATTCATCCATGGATGAAACAAGAACAGTCTAAGTCCCACACTCTTCTCCAATGTCTGTTTTTCAGGGTGTCATTTCTGCTGTCTTGACTGAATGCTCCAAAGATGAAGGCTTTATTCCAGTGAATAAGAATTTGTGGTGAGCAGAATAACAAGACACTTTATTTTGTACTAGCTGTACCTGCCATGCGTTGCTGTGGCCAACCTTCCCTCCCTTTCTCACCTTCCTTCCTTTTTTTCTTTTCTTCCGCCCTTCCTTCCTTTTCTTCCTCTTCCCTTCCTCCCCCCCCCCTTTCTTTCCCTTCTCCTTTCTCCCCTTTCTTCCTTCTCTACCTATTCTTGGATTGCAACTCCCAGAAGTCCTTTTGATCAATCTATCTACCTATTTACCTACCTATCTGTAGCTAATCTATCTTATCTATCTGGAAGATTGCTGGGAGTTGTAGGTTTTTTTTTTGTTTTTTTGCTTTTAAGTCTCTTCCTCTGTGTTTTTATGAGTGATGGTCACTCATTGGCTTGATAGGTGTATTGTGTCCAAATTTGGTGTCAATTCGTCCAGTGGTTTTTAACTTATGTTAACCCCACAAACGAACATTACATTTTTATTTATATAGATGTCAATAGTTTTTAGGCATTTTTCAAACTGTCCTTTGAAATTCTTACAGGTCAATCTCTTATGTGACAACGCTGAGCAGCTTTGGCTTTGTTCTTCTGCTGTTAATCTACTATTTTGTAGATGTTAAGAAAGTATGGTCAGGATCGCCATTTTTCTTTCCAGGTGAGTGTTTATCAAAAGGAAGCACACAACTTTTACTCTATAGCAGGGGTCCTCAAACTAAGGCCCGGGGGCTGGATACGGCCCTCCAAGGTCATTTACCTGACCCTCGCTCAGGGTCAACCTAAGTCTGAAAAAACTTGAATGCACACAACAACAACAACAATCCTATCTCATCAGCCAAAAACAGGCCCACACTCCTCACTGAAATACTAATAAGCTTAAAGGTAAAGGTAGTCCCCTGACATTAAGTCCAGTCATGTCTGACTCTGGGGTGTGGTGCTCATCTCCATTTCTAAGCTGAAGAGCCAGCGTTGTCCATAGACACCTCCAAGGTCATGTGGCCGGCATGACTGCATGGAGCGCCGTTACCTTCCCGCCGGAGCGGTACCTATTGATCTACTCACATTTGCATGTTTTCGAACTGCTAGGTTGGCAGAAGCTAGGGCTGACAGTGGAAGCTCACGCCGCTCCCCGGAATCGAACCTGCGACCTTTCGATCAACAAGCTCAGCAGCTCAGTGCTTTAACCCACTGCGCCACCGGGGGCTCCACTAATAAGCTTATATTTATTAAAATTGTTCTTCATTTTAATTATTGATTGTTTCAAAGTGTTTTTTGCACTACAAATAAGATACGTGCAGTGTGCATAGGAATTCATTCATGTTTTTTTCAAATTATAATCCGGCCCTCCAACAGTTTGAGGGACTGTGACCTGGCCCTTTGTTTAAAAATTTTGTGGACCCCTGCTCTATAGTATCACTAAACATTACTTTGTAGTTCATCTGCCATTCAGAATAATGTTACTTATCTTATTTTTGTCTTATAAAAGGTATGAACTCCATTCTCGTCTACGTTGGCCATGAAATATTTGAAAACTACTTTCCTTTTAAATGGAAGATGCAGGATGCACAATCCCACACTGAACACTTGGCTCAGAACCTCATTGCCACCTCTCTGTGGGTTTTCATATCCTATGTACTTTACCGGAAAAGAATATTCTGGAAAATCTAGCTCAATGCAATAGGTCAAAGGAACTTGGGGCACTGGAGTACCCCACCTTCTACGTGTTACTTTTTTAAAAAAAGGGATCATGTGTTTGGTTTACATTCCAGGTCATCTCAGAGACATGCATATTTAAAGTCTTCTGATTTGCCATCTGGCAAAAACTATTTGTTACAATTTTATCTACATATGCATTATTCCATTTCTAAATAAAACATTGAATCAGTCCTAACATCTGTATGGTGTAAATGACTTTCGCAAGCACACAGTCATTTCATTTAGGAATATTATTGTATCATGTATAAGTGAAAATGCATTTGATGTGATTATCCATTCTCATGTCATGGAAGCATGTCTGTAATTGTCAAAACTACCGTATTTCATCACATAATAGTCGCACTTCTTATCCCTATATTTCTCTGCAAAAAGGAGATGCAACTATTACACAATGAAAAACATCTGCCTTTGATTCCCTGGTTCCCCCCAAGACAGGAGAAAGGGATGAGCCAGCCTCAAACAAACAGCTCGATTTCTGTTTCTTTGTTTTTAAAACTGCCTTGCCTCAGAGAAAAAATCCTCCTCATATCTTTCTCCAAAGAGAAGACAATTTACAATATCTGAAACTGAACTCTTTGGAGAAAGGAAGGAAGATTCAATATCCAGAGACCGTCATTTCAGAATTTTAAAAACTCTTTTGGAGAAGGAAGAATGGGCCTCAAATGGCTCTGCAACTATTATGCAAGGAACACACACAAAAAAACCACCGAACGTTCACACTGCAAAAAATAGAGGTGTGACTATTACACATTGGCAACTATTATGTCAGTGGTTCTCAACCTGGGGTCCACAGATGTTTTTTGCCTACAACTCCCAGAAATCCCAGCTAGTTTACCAGCTGTTAGGATTTGTGGGAGTTGTAGGCCAAAAACATCTGGGGACCCCAGGTTGAGAACCACTGTATTATGTGATGATGTATGGTGGCCAAAATTTGGATGAGCTATTCATCCTTTTTGTTGTTCCTCAAGAAAGACCAGTAAATTTTTCTGACAGCAGCACAGCTCCACTCTGTAACAGCTTCCTTCACCTAGCCTACTTGTTTACAACTTTCCTACATTCTAATTACATCTGAAAACCTGAAAGTAACTTCATCGTCATTGACACAATCAACACATTGACACAACTGCTTTAACTTCTGAATGTGAGAGGACTGTGGCCACACACTACACACACAACTGTTACAGCCAGTGATTGGGCCAGACGGCGCAACCAAATACCTTAAATAAAACATGAATTGTTTTATATATGTGAAGGTTATTTTATTTACAGTGGTCAACTGAAAGATTGGTGTTGATGGATGATTCTCATCACATTTTTTTGAATTTTTATTCAGTTGATAGTCTTTTAGCATACTGAACCATAAATCTCAGAGTATCTCTAATCCAGTACCAAGAGACATGGTTTTTCTCTCTTCCTGCCTCTCCTAAGTAGGATTTTTCCTGTATGAAGTTGATTGGTACTCAGGTCAGTGTCTGAAGGAGCAAGATCTTCTCATTGATGCAGAATCTGTGCAGCACCATCATCAGGTTTTCCCCGCAGCGTGACACTTGCCGCTCCATTGCTAAGCGGAAGTCCTCCTTCACACCTTTCGTTATTCCTCTGGTAACTGTGTGATGCCTGAAATTGTAATACAACAAATAATTTAAAGGCATGAAGACGTTGTTTCTGTTTAAATAATTCTGTTTGATCTGTGCTGCAAAATTTAATTTCCCAGTTTAATCTAACATTCTTATCATTTAACTATTTAATATGATGGTTAAGTCCTATAACATATCTGCAAATGATACCAAAGCCATTGAATAATCTAATAATTATTCAAACATCTTTGAATGTCCCTGATGGCTTCAAACTACAAGAAAGGAGATTCTATCTGGACATTAGGAAGAACTTCCTGACTGTGAGAGCCGTTCAGCAGTGAAACTCTCTGCCCCGGAGTGTGGAAGCTCCTTTGGAAGCTTTTAAACAGAGGGTGGATGGCCATCTGTCAAGGGTGCTTTGAATGCAATATTCCTGCTTCTTGGAAAGGGGTTGGACTGGATGGCCCATGAGGTCTCTTCCAACTCTATGATTCTATAATGTGTGGTATAAAAGAAGAACCACTGCTACCAACAACACACAACAGTCAAATACCCATGTTAATCAATGAGACAAAAACATGGTATGTTGAGCTCCTTTTCTAACATAGGTTGTTCACCAAGCAGATTAAAAAATGTGTATGTTGGAATTATATAGTAAGCTACTAGAAGTGTCCATAAGAACTCAGCTGTGGCCAAAGACTTGGTATTAAGTCCCCCTTTGGCATGTTCAGTGGTGCCAATGATAAACAAAGGCACAGGATATCGAGTTCTGTTATAGTTCCTAATGCTACAGCTTCGATGACGACTACTGTAGCTCCAAAAGCTACAGAAATAAAAGCATCTTAAATTTTACAATGAAGATTCTAGGTACATCTCTACATGCTCAGTGTCTTACTCAAAGATTTTGGATTGGAAGTGTGACTTTTAACATTTTTTTGTTGTTGTGTCAGGAGACTAGAGAAACTGTGAGTCGCTTCTGGTGCGAGAGAATTGGCCGTCTGCAAGGACGTTGCCCAGCGGACGCCCGGATGATTTGATGTTTTATCATCCTTGCGGGAGGCTTCTCTCATGTCCCCGCATGAGGAGCTGGAGCTGGTAGAGGGAGCTCATCCACCTCTCCTTGGATTCGAACCTGCGACCTGTCGGTCTTTAGTCCTGCCGGCACAGGGATTTAACCCACAGCGCCACCGGGGGCTCATACTTTTAACATGAAAGGTCACAACAGCCAAACAAAAACGCCCTCAATAGATTCGGATGCAGAATTTCACTAATAAATAGAACTTTTTGTTGTTGTTGTTCATTCGTTCAGTCGTCTCCGACTCTTCGTGACCTCATGGACCATCCCACACCAGAGCTCCCTGTCGGCCGTCACCACCCCCAGCTCCTTCAAGGTCAGTCCAGTCACTTCAAGGATGCCATCCATCCATCTTGCCCTTGGTCGGCCCCTCTTCCTTTTCCCTTCCACTTTCCCCAGCATAATTGTCTTCTCTAGGCTTTCCTGTCTCCTCATGATGTGGCCAAAGTTCTAAATAGAACTTTAGAAGCCAACTATTGCTGCTTATCCACCAAGAACACATCTATTGACTTGGAGTTTACTATGTAGCATTAATGGGCAAAGAGAGTTCCAGGAAGACAGAAAAGGGAGGCAAGAGGCAGACGGAAAATGCAACTCATTAAACGTTTTGAAAGATCATTTGGCTTATACTGTATTTATGTGTTACTTTGACAGCCTAGATCCAAAATTGACACACTATCAAAAAGCAATTGGATAAAATGATAAAAATACAGAGAGGATTTCACTATGTTAATTGGAGATGTCCTAAACTAATTTGCATCTTAGTTTTTAGTTATCTCTCATAACAAAAGTTCACTGGGCAGAATATTTTTTAACTAACAGATTTATTAATGCTATGCCCTGTCTTTTTCAATGCCTCCATCTTGCCCAAACAGTATTTTGAGAGTCAAGGGTTACTTTCTGTCCTTGCCCATCTGCAAAACAGAAAATAGCCAGTATACATGTGTTCTACTGAAGGATTAGAAAACAGTTACGCACAGAACAAAATTTTCAACAACTGATCAGAGGCAAGGAAAACAAGAGCAAGCAGATACTTAGAGGGAAAGAGACAAGAACTGTAATATATTTAACAAAACAATGCCCATCTTTAGTTAAATTTGCATTTTCCTAAAATAACAGATGGGATACTTTACCAAAAACATACCCAGAGCATAATTACCATTTAATTATTCAGCAGTCCACTTAAAAACTGAAGTACACACATGTGCCAGTAAGTTATGGAAAATAATAAAAATGTTAACAATAGTAAAACATGGCTTGCCAAGTGATGTAGGCACAAATGAGGAACAAAAGCATGGAGAAAACTACGGAATTAACAAAGGTCGATAACCATGGGCAGTAAAACATATTGACAAAAAAGACAGCACACTATGAGCAGGGATGTTTCCCTGCTTAGTACCTGTCAGCAGTCTGCATGCTGGGCTGTAGTACAGGTATGAATTCCTGCTGCAGTAACCCCAGCGGAGGGCTAGAAGTCCTTCAAAAAACAGCAAACAGCAGCATTCAAACACCCACACCAACTTTCCCTGTCCTACAAAAAATGAACGCCCCAGAAAGAGACAGAGAGAGGAGAAAAAGGAAGAGTCCAAACCCTCCTGTAGGCATACAATAGTTCTTTGATTAAGGATGACAGATGTCAAAGAGTTTCAGAGTGGCTTAGTAACCCACAATAAAGAGAACGTGAAAAGCTATGGATGTTAAATACCCTAACTACACAATATGGTGCATTTACAACAAACAAACACAAAATTGGGGAATTGATTCCTGGATTCTATTCAGTACCAGATTCTAATAGGAGTTCAAGCAAGTGTTTACCGTGTTCAAGAGGCTGCCAGAAATACAAAAGCGTTGAACCTCTACCTACTTTTTAAGTCTGGTAAAACTGGTCAACCCTGTCAGACCAGGTTCCCACTACGAATGATAAGAAATAAGTAACACAACAGTCCCAGTATTCCTTCCTTTGCAAAATGGTTCTGGTAAAGGGCAGTTGGCAACATTTGAGAAGGGGCAGGGTTGTTAACTGATTGCTTGCCATCCTGCTTTCCTTTGAAACTTCCATGACCAAACCCATTCACTTCCCTGGCCCTCAGTTTCAGTGATTGTGCAGAAGCAAGTTTCAGGAGAAAACAAACAAGCAGGTTAAGTAAGGATGCTTTGGAAGGGAAGAGAATGCATCCAGTCTTTATTATGTGCAGTTCCATTTTAATGTTTAATTTAGATACCCTTTCACACTACAATTATAGCAATATGATTCCACTTTTAATTTGTTGTCAAAAGCTTTCATGGACGGAATCACTGGGTTGCCAGGAGTTTTCCAGGCTTTGAACAGACAAGAGTTCTTTCTCCCACCCTGGACATTACACAGATATATACTATATTTTCCAGCGTACTAGACAACTAGACACATAAGACGACCCCCTCAACTTTTCAATTTAAAATTCCTATTTTTATATATATACTCGCTGTATTAGATTACCTCTCTTGCCAGTTGCCAGCCCCTTCAGGCCCAGAAGCTCTTTTCCTGGGCCTTGAGGCGGCTTCTCGACTCCATAGAGATGGCCTACCCTCCACGATAGCCAGGCCCCACCGCAGCTGGCTAATCGCCATGCTCATCACTTCCTGTTTTGGATCCAAAACAAGATGGAGGCGGGCAGCTGCCCTGTGCTGGAGCAGGGCGCCCGAAGCAGCAACAGTTGCTGTGCTCCTCCGGCGCTGCTTGGCTCCCGCTGCCGGGCTTCAGCCTAACCGAGGGGCTCTTCCACTCCAGGCCCGCCTCGGCTGTCAGTGCGGTGGTGGAGGAGGTGACATGGTCATCCAATGAGTATATTACCTCCTCTGCACTGACAGCCAAGACTGGCCTGGGATGAAAAAGCCTCTCAGTCAGCTCAAGCTCAGAAATGGGAGCCCTCAGGTGCCACTTGACTTCCGCTGCTGAGTTTCAGACTCACTAAGAGGCTCTTCCACTCCAGGCCCGCCTCAGCTGTCAGTGCAGCGGAGGAGAAGTCGACACGACCGTCCGGCAAGTATATCCCCTCCTCCTCCTCCGTACTGAGAGCCAAGGTGGGCCTGGAGTGAAAAAGCCCCTTGGTGTTGGGGTTCAGCCTGTGTGTGAACCTGACTCTGACTGTATTTCCTGATGCCCATGTAGATGTCAATGTGAATTCTGAGGCCAATTTAGATTATGATGGTTTGAGTAGTGAAAATCCTACAGCCTTGGAAAGCGAAAGTCAAGATTCCCATGAGAACATACATTCAGAGCCAAGTGGAGACGGTTCACTCCCTTTTCCTCCCAGTTTTAGCTCTCCAGAGAATCAGGCACCTGGCCTGCCTAATGAGGATAGGCAGGGGCAGATTTGGCAGAGTTGGGGAGAAGCCCAATGTTTACGCAGGTCAGCCAGATTGAAAGAAATCCAAACAAAATCTTCAGCCGTGTCTCGCAATAGATTTCTTGGCTTTAAATATGCCTGTTCTGAATCCAGCTTCAGACCAGGCATCGTTCCAGATTCATGTTCCAGCGTTTGCAAGTCTCCTGATTCAAGTAGCCTTGTTCCTCGGAGGTTTTCTAGTTGCCCTAAGTACGGTTAGTGATTTGCTAACAGGTTCCAGGATTCAGCAGTTTAACTGTGGGTTTCACGATCTTGTTTATGGACATTTCTTGTTGCTGATTTTTACTGTGGCTTTTTACCTTTGCATTTTTCCTCTATTTTGTATTCATCTCTCATCAATAAAAAATGATTGTTTTCCTGAAGCCAAGTGTGGTGGATTGTTGTCTGAGGGTCCAGTTTCCTGCTCTGGGTTGCAACACTAGGTTAGGTTGAAGCTTGGCAGGGGAAGCCAAGAGGCACCAGAGGTGCTGTTAGGTTGAAGCTTGGCAGGGGAAGCCAAGAGGCACCAGAGGTGCTGTTGGCTCCCACTGCCAAGCTTCAACCTCACCGAGGGGCTCTTCCACTCCAGGCCTGCCTCGGTTGTCAGTGCGGCGGAGGAGGCGATGCAGCCGTCTAGCGAGTATATCGCCTCCTCCTCCTCCACACTGACAGCCGAGGCAGGCTTGGAGTGGAAGTGCCACTAAGTGAGGCTGAAGCCCGGCAGTGGGAGGCAAGCGGCACTGGAGGAAGGCAGCTGCTGCTGCGGCTTCGGGCGCCCAGCTCCAGTGCAGGGCAGCTGCCCACCTCCCTCACCTTGACCTGGCATAGTAGACGACCCCCAAGTTCAGGGAGGATTTTCCTGAGTTAAAAAGTAATCTCATAGGCCGGAAAATAAGGTAAACCTCACTTGCCCAGTTTCCAACAGACGTCACAACCCCTGAGGATGCCTGCCATAGATGTGGATGAAACGCCAGAATAGAATGCTTCTGGAACATGGCCATACAGCCCAGAAAACTCACAGCAAGTCACTTTTAATTGTCATGATTCCATCCTATGGAATTGTGGAATGTGTATTTTAGGGAAGACTTACTTTGAATTTTCAGCCCGAGAGCTCTAGTGCCTCACCAGACTATGAAGCCTAACATTTCATATGATGCTGCCTTTGAAGTTAAAAGTAAAGTAATAATGATATAATGTAAAGTGTAGGACGATTTAGTTCTAGGGACAGATAGGAACACAGTAGTAATATTTTGTTCCCATGTAAAGCCTCCCTACCCCAAGTTTTAGTTCCTTCGATGTTTAAGATGCTAATCAATATTACAATAAAGCAATTTTGACTGTAAAAACCACATCTAAGAATCCCTTGTCTAAGAAAACCCTATGAAATTTGTGGAGTTGCCTTAAGTTATCAGGCAACTTGAAGGCACACATGCACATAATGGTATTTGGAGGTTTCTAATATTTCGCATGTAAATGTTGGGAGCAAAATAGCACTCCAGGTACATATAATTTTACTTGGCTTTAGGCTTAATCCTTTCTCATAAAGTATAATTTATGTTCTAAAGTTTTAAAAGCTAGAAAAATATCACAAACAAAGCAAATAAATAAAGTTTCTAGCCAATGTTTCAGAGGTGGTTTGACTGAAATGTAGTCAAACTGATGTACTTCATGCATCTTACGTAGCTAGAAAAGATGGTGAGAGAAGATGCAGTCCCACAGAAACCTTTAAGATAATGGAAAAAGAACTGTTTCAAACCCCAGACTGGGGTAAATGTGTGAGATGTTTAGTTAATGGAATATTTCTATTCTATATTTGCCCATGTAGCCAGTCACCAATAATTCATTACAATATCATGACAGCAAAGCATTAGATCTGGAACCACCACAGCAGCATTTGTTTTGCAACATGCTCAAATGTTTTCAGACTAATGCAGTCAACCACAATATTCTTGTTGGTTATCAGAAAGCTGGATTTGCATCTTTTTCAAATTCTCTTCGAAATAAAATGGCAGCAGAATTTGATGCTCTAGACCAGGGGTCCTCAAACTTTTTAAATAGAGGGCCAGGTCACAATCCCTCAAACTGTTGGAGGGCCAGATTATAATTTTAAAAAACATGAATGAATTCCTATGCACATATCTTATTTGTAGTGCAAAAAACACTTAAAAACAGCACAATAATTAAAATGGAAGTGCAATTTAAACAAATATAAACGTATTAGTATTTCAGTGAGAAGTGTGGCCCTGCTTTTGGCTGATGAGATAGGACTGTTGTTGTTGTTGTTGTTGTGTGCTTTCAAGTCATTTCAGACTTAGGTTGACCCTGAGCGAGGGCCAGGTAAATAACCTTGGAGGGCCATATCCGGCCCCGGGCTTTAGTTTGAGGACCCCTGCTCTAGACAACACTTTTCAGCAGAAGAATAACCATCGCCACAAATCCAAGAATTTAAAACATAGATATTTTAAACTCAAAAACAGTCTCAAGAAGACGAACAGCTTCTTATAGTGCTAAACAGAGATGGAGAAAGAACAGACAAGAAAAGGAAACCTCCATGTGTGAAAACTATTCAAAATTACTTTGAAAAAATACAAAAAACTCCTCCACAATGTTTGCTGATCTTTACTCCTGCTTAGGAGGAAATATATAACAAACCTAACTTATTGTGGGAAGAAAGTTGGGAAGGAGAAAGCCTCCGGGAAAAATAGTGACACTTTCTTTTTTGGAATTTGCTCAAGGACCTGCATTTTTCCTGTATTTTTCCATTGGCTACCTTGCGTACCACTTTTGGCAGAATGGCAGAACGTTTAAATATGCTAAAATAAAAACGCATATTGCTGCCCCGTAGTTCAACCCTAGAGCAATTATTCCCAAACCTTGCTCCATGAGCAAATGAACAAGCTAGAATACTGGATTTTCTCTTCTATTCCATACAGAATCTTTTTTCTTAGAGAAGGTAATGATGTATCCTGCCAGTTTCTAAAAACTCTTTGGGAATGGAACATACAGCTGATCCTCTACCCACAAACATGTATTTTCCGACAGACACAGTTTGTATCTTGTTCCCGTAAGCACACTGGTGACTCTCATATATTCGGCTAACTATAGCACCAATGCTGACATCAATAATACCAAGGACTGTTTCTCTCAGCAATTCTATTGCCAATGTACAATACAATATCCAAATTCTGCATTCTGAAAACAATATTTAAAGTAGCTTTTTAGTCTTTATGAACAAAGATCTTCGTCCAGCTACTCTCTATATTCTTTCTTCCAGTCTCCATCTATCCTGGGCATTTTTCTGGATAATCCTTCCTAGTATGTACCTGGAGCATGGCTTAAGTTTTATGATGACTGATACCTTATGAAACTTTACTAACAGCTAATAGGCATGTGCAATCCATGGTTTTAAATCAGTGGTCCTCAAACTTTTTAAACAGGGGGCCAGATCACACTCCCTCAAAGTGTTGGAGGGCCAGATTATAATTTGAAAAAAAATGAATGAATTCCTATGCACACTGCACATATCTTATTTGTAGTGCAAAAAACACTTAAAAACAATACAATAATTAAAATGAAGAACAATTTTAATCAATATAAATTTATTAGAATTTCAGTGGGAAGTGTGGGCCTGCTTTTGGCTGATGAGATAGGATTGTTGTTGTCGTTGTTGTGTGCTTTCAAGTAATTTCAGACAGGTTGACCCTGAGCGAGGGCCGGGTAAATGACCTTGTAGGGCTGTATCCGGCCCTCGGGCCGTAGTTTGAGGACCCCTGTTCTAAATGGTTCTAAAGTACTTACAAAGCTAAAGTTTTGGTTGTGGAAACTAGGGGGCGATGGTGCTTTGTTTCTACAGTGTTGCTAAAGTTCTGGTGGTGAAAATTTCAGAACTCTAACAAAACTTTCAAAATTTCATTATTATTTCATTATTGGTGATTTTTATGACAGAACCTATTAGGAACTGCCATTTATAATGACATTTTGAAAATTGTGTTAGAGTTCTGAAAGTTTCACCACCAGAACTTTAGCAACACTGTAGAAGCAAAGCATCAGCACCCCCTAGTTTTTACCACCAGAACTTTAGTTTTGTAAGTACTTTAGAACCATTTAGACCCATGGATTCCACATGCCTAATAGCTAAGCATGCTATCAAGGCATTACCATTGAATGGGATGTTCACTGATGGTACAAACCCCAACTACCCTCATTCTCCCTTGAAATGCTCCCTTGGTCTATCTTATAGTGCAGGTTGTTTACTCACACCTTTAATGACCACATGAAGAGCCATTTTCTGATTATTTCTTCTTGCAGTCACTTCCTCCAATTCTTTTGATCACATGTTTGGTGCTGAAAACGGCAGTACATTCCAACACCCAAAATCATGTGAAAAGGAGGAAGGCTACAGTTGAGGCTGAATGGACCATGAGCAGGAGACAGAAGGAAAATAGGTTGGACTAGAGAGGATGTTTGGTTGCACAATCCAAATTGCCAGAATACACCTCGGACCCAACATCACAAGACGCGCAGCCCAGAACTGCCCAACTTGGGAAAATCTATCAAATCATCACATCTTGCTGCTGTAGTGCTATAATGTATCTTTGTCCCATAAAAAAGAAACTAATAATAGATAAAACCTTGCTGATGTAGTCCTATAATGTGTCTTTGCCCCATAAAAAGCAGAAGCCAAGAATGGATAAAACCCAATGGATGTAATAGCCTGAGCTGCTTAATAGCTTAGCATATGTTTGTGACCTGCTTGGGCAAAAAATATAGAAAATGAATTGGAGTTGACATCTGATGTCACTATAGATTCTATCATAGCAGAGCTTTCCGTTGATATTCCTAATAGCTTGTATGTCTTAACATTACTCTCTTCATATTAAATGGAGATATGACACAAATCCACTTGGAAATAAGATAAACTCTCCCAGGACAGGTCCGATACTCCCCCAGGACCGCCTTGTTTTACAATTTTGGAGATTAATATTGCAGTTCTACTATGTTGAAGGTATTGCTCATCTATATCTGATTCTGATTCTATATCTATAGCTGATTCTGATACGTTAAAAACACACCTAATTTCCATGCAGTCTTGCATAGATTTTTTGCTGCTCACCAAGAAGTCTAAAATATAATCGATGCAAGTTGACTACTAAATTAATTGTTTCATAACATAGTGTTTTTGCAATTTGGGCTATACACATAGCATAAATTATATCAGCAATCACTTCACTTCATTTCACTTCACTTTATTTCTTAATTAGTCGCTCTCCACCAAGGTGCTCCGAGCGACTTACAATCTAAAATAGCATTTACACAATATAAAAACAATCATGACAAACTTGTCAACTTTAACATTTGAAAAAAAGATTCTTCTTACTTTATCAGCATTCCCTGGTTTGGTAGCAACTCCAGGTGAATTTTTCCTCCTTCTTGTGTTCTTAAGTAAGAAAACTCTTCCAGCATATCAATGTCTGGTGAAATGGTTGAGGTGCAAAAATTGAAGCAGACTTAATAACAGAAAAAAAACACTGAAGTAAACATGATCTATGCATCGGATAATGCTGCGAAACTTGAAGGCACACATGCACGTAATGGTATTTGTAGGCTTCTAATATTTGGCATGTAAATGTTGGAGCAAAATAGCACTCTGGGTACATATAATTTTATTTGGCTTGATGCTTAATCCCTTCCCATAAAGTATCATCTGTTACTGTACTCCCAACTCAAGAATGGGAAATGTAATGTTGGTTGACAGGAAAAGAGATTTAAAGATGGGCTTAAAGCCAATCTCAAAAACTGTGGCATACACCGAGAATGGGAAGCCCTGGCCCTTGAGCGCTCTAATTGGAGATCAGCTGTGACCAGCAGTGCTGCAGAATTAGAAGAGGCATGAATGAAAGGCGGAAGAGAGAAACGTGCAAAGAGGAAGGTGCGTCAAGCCAACCCTGACTGGGTCCCTCCTTCCACCTGGAAAACGATGTCCTCGCTGCAGGAGAACATGTGGATCAAGAATGTCACCTACAGACCCACCTACTACACTTGAGTACCTTCATCCTTGGGTTATGAGGGATTGCCTAAGTAAGTCCAGTCAATCCAAATTTCAATCCCATATCCAACAGGAGATGGTCATCTCGAGGCTTGACTACTGTAATGCCCTCTACATTGGCCTTCCGTTGTCAGTGATCCGGAAACTGAAGCTGGTGCAAAATGCGGCAGCTCGTCTTCTCGCCAGGGTGCCGGCGAGGTGTCACCCCAATTCTACAACAGCTGCACTGGCTACCGATTGAGTACTGGATTACTTTCAAGGTGCTGGTACTAACCTTTAAGGCCTTATATGGTCTGGGGCCGGCGTACCTGAGGGCCCGCTTATCCCCCTACCAAACCCAGAAATTACTTCGGTCCGAAGACCAAAATTTGCTTGAAGTCCCCAACATCCGGACTTATCATCTGTCCTCTACTAGGCAGAGAGCCTTCTCGATTGTGGCCCCTTATTTATGGAATGCCTTGCCAGTTGAAACCCGATCTATCCAAGACCTACTTGCTTTTTGGAAAGCCTGTAAAACCTTTCTCTTCCGACAAGCTTTCGATGGGTGAATAACTCGGGACTATGTCTGTTCTTGTTTTTATTGTATTTTAAAGTTAATTGTATTGTTTTAACCTACTGCTGTAAACCGCTCCGAGCCAAATTGGGAGTAGCGATATACAAGTCAAATAAATAAATAAATAAATAAATAAAACACTCAGAGGTGCTACTAGCATGGCGGAGGACTGGACCAGATAGCCTTTGCAGGTACTTATGATAATATAATTCTATAAAATAAAAAAGGCAGGGACTGTTACCACTTTAGCATGTTACAGAGTTTCAGTGGCATTCCTGAACTCCTTTTTCTTGTCTTTCACTCTCTTAAAACTCTATTGCTTCCACAATCTTTCTCCTCTCTCCTTCTTGTCCCCAACTAATTTTACTTCATTGGCCTACATTTCCAAAAACAAACAAACAAACAAACAAATCTTCCTTTTCTGTAGCAAAAAGAGGGGCTTTCCTACCATCTATTTCAATCTAACTGACATTTTGAGAAAAGGATACTTGTAACATAGTTGAAAAAATTTTCATACTGGAAGTTTCCTTGTTGGCAGATTTTGTTCATTGCTTTCAAGAAGAGGGTTTCGCCTCGTGGCCACTCATGCTGGAGCAACACAATCACATGTCCAAGTGCCATATCGTCCCTGTTGTCTGTGAAAGCTCTCAGCTGTTAGGAAAAAAATGTGCTCAACAAACTTAACCTATACTTTTACCTAACAAATTTCAAGTTAATATTTAGCAGACAGAACGGCTTCAAATTTTACATAACACATGCTCTTCAAGAATGCATCACGCTACAGATTGCACTACTTCCACTTATTATCAAAATGCTGGTTAAAGGAGGATGTAAATGTGGACTTCTATTAGGATAGAACCTATGCTGAAAATGAAATATACAAGAGTTCAAACAATTCTTATTTGGAATTAGGAATGTGCTTGAATCAGATAATATAAACTGTAACAATAATTGGGTTGTTGTAGGCTTTTTCGGGCTATATGGCCATGTTCTAGAGGCACTCTCTCCTGACGTTTTGCCTGTATCTATGGCAAGCATCCTCAGAAGTGAGGTCTGTTGGAACTAGGAAAATTAGGTTTATATATCTGTAGAATGACCAAAGAAAAAACCTACAACAACCCAGTGATTCCGGCCATGAAAGCCTTCGACAATACATTGTAACAACAATTTATAATTCCCAGGAACTACAGCCAACATAACCAATTCTGAGGAATGCTAAGAGTTACAAGTCCAACATCCGGAGATCCCCAAACTATAGTTCAAGAAGCCTTTCTTCCTCTTCCCACTGCACATGCAATAGGTAAAAGAATAGAATATTTAAAAGCCCCCTCCCCCTTTCTATATACATACATACATACACTATGCATATTTCGGTTAATGACCAGCATTAAAACAAAGAGTAAAAAATGGATAAAATGTAAGTTCAGGTATTAAAATACAATTTTAAAAGCAGAGTTTATTTATTTATTTATTTACATTATTTCTATCTCGCCCATTTCAGCCCGAAGGCGACTCAGGGCGGTATACACAGTCGGCACAATTCGATGCTGAAACAAAATACATACATTGATAAAGCAAAAACATTCAGTGCAATTAAACATAAACGACAGTGCATAATAACAATTTAAAAAGAAACTATGTCCTCTGTTCAAATCTTGATCAATTTACATTGTCTTGGCTGTTCCTGGGTCAATTTCCAACTCTGTTTACTCCGAGGTTCCGAATGCTTGCTCGAAGAGCCAAGTTAAGACACAATGTGGAGTATGAGAGTTAAAAGTATTACAATTTTGTATATTTGAACAATAGTGATAAAAGTTGAGATAAAATAAGAAGAGATAGGGAAGCTTTGGCCCTCCAGACATTTTGGACCTGAATTATCGAAATTCCAGATAGGATTATCCATAACAAGTAAGTATGTGGGCTGTAGCCCAAGACATCTGGAAAGCTTAAGGTTTCTCACCTCTGGTTTTGTTATTACTAATACTATGCATCAATGCAGTGCCTCAGCAATAAAAATTCTCTCTTAGATCAAGGATCTGGGGCAGAACTAAACATTTTCCCCTTATATTTACATTAAGACATTATACAGGTAATTAGTAAATGAAACTAAATGAATAAAGAATACGTTTACTTTATTCTCATCCATAGACACAGATTGCCGTAAAATTCTTGCATTCTGAGCCCCAACCAAGACAAGTCTGATCTAAGGTATCAAAATAAAATGAAATAAACTTTCTCTTGATACATAGAAAACATAGATTTCATCCGATACTGGTCAAGCTCCTGGTCTTTTCTACCTGAATTTTCAAATGGGATGCTGGCAAAAGGGCTAACTGACATCACTGAAGCACTCCAGTAATGTACAAAACAAAGAAAACAAGTCCAGGGTGCAGACAATGAAGACAGGAAAATTTATCTCAAAGTCACAACTATTAATATGCGGAGCCAACAAGATGTTTTTGTCCACTGTGGTGGAAGGATATCTTACCTTAAAACAAGCTAATAGTAACCGTAGACAGTAGGGCATAATAGCCTTACTTGTACAAGGCCAGAGTTTCAGTTCCGAAGCTAAAGACAAATAATAGATTTGCACATGTAAAAAAATCCAGTATTGACCAGAATTAAAAACGACAAGCCTAAAACTTTTATAGCTTGAGCATTTTTAGTTTTCTGCATTTTACAAGGCCCTTCAAAATAGAGATCGCTCTTCTTTGCAGGCGTAACTGGTGGGGATGAGAGACAAGGCCTTCTCTGTAGTGGCCCCTTGGCTGTGGAACACCCTCCCCAATGAAAAAACTCAAAACCTAGCTGTTGCATCAAGCATTTGAACAGTAGATATAGCAACTGGCAATGGACTGACCTGGACCATGATTTTGAACTGGCTGATTGTTTTTAAATTGCATGTACAGAATTATTGGATTGCTGTTTTAAGTGTAATATTTTAATTGTATATTGTTGGCATCTAATGGTTGCCTGTTGTAAGCCGCCCTGAGTCCCCCTCCAGGGGTGAGAAGGACAGGGTATAAATGCTCTAAATAAATAAAATTAAAATCACAGCACATTTCCTTCTCTATTCAGGACAATAATTTTGGAAGGACACGAGAGAAGCCTCCCACAAGGATGATAAAAACATCAAAACATCCGGGCATCCTCTGGGCAACGTCCTTGTAGATGGCCAATTCTCTCACACCAGAAGCGACTTGCAGTTTCTCAAGTCATTCCTGACACGACAAAAAATTTTTTGGAAAAATTGAAAGTCAGGTCCCAGGAAGAGGAGGCAGGGATGTTGGCAAGGACTATATGTCCATCTGAAACTTTGCTTCCTGATCCAGCAAGGGGCAGGTTGCAATGTTCATTCCTGCATTCTAGCCTGACTCATCCCACTGTTCTCCTTTCAGGTTGAGAAATAGGGAAAGTTATCAAGCAGGATCATCTTCATTCAAGCAATGTTAGGAGGGAGTGGGGGAGAACCACGGGAATTGACTATTTTGGGAAAGGAGGACTGTTTTCGGGAGTAAGTACCAAAGCAGGAGGTGAAACTAATCCAGACAAGCATTTCTTTCCTGTAAACAGTTGCCCTAATGGCAGGTTAGAATGTGCACAGGATTAGGGTGGAATCCCTTCCTTCCACACAGGTTCACACAAGTCGCTGGCTGCTTCAGCAGGAGGACAAATATATCTGTTCCCTCCCTTGAAACATCGACTCACCAAGCCAGATTCAGAAATGGGCAGTTTAACAATTAATCGGCTAGAAGCTAAACTGCTACTGCCACTTAATTCTTTCTACAGGCAATATTTGATCACCATATCTAGGATTCTATATAGGGTGCTGGACATCCCAACATTCTTTGCAGAAGCAGAAATCAAAAATATCTCCTAAAATACTTGGGATTCTTGATACCCCTCACCTCCCAGCCTCCTCTTTATAACAGGCATAAGAACAAAAATCAGAAACCCAAATCATTGTCATTTAACCACATGTAGAATTTAGATTTCTCAGTGTTATTTGGGTTAGGTGGATGTGGGGAGGGAAAATGCTACTTTTTAAAAGGATACTACTACTACTACTACTACTACTAATAATAATAATAATAATACTATATTTGTGCCCTGCTACCATCTCCCCAAGGGACTCGGTGTAGCTTACATGAGGCTGAGCCCACAATACAATAAACAATAACAACAATAATACAAAACAATAAAACTCATAAGCAAAAATAAGCAAAACATTTAACAATAGCACAACCTAGTTCTGGCCTAGTCCAGGTTTTTTTTTGTTTTTTTTGTCGTGTCAGGGGCGACTTGAGAAACTGCAAGTCGCTTCTGGTGTGAGAGAATTGGCCGTCTGCAAGGACGTTGCCCAGGGGACGCCCGGATGATTTGATGGATGTTTTTATCATCCTTGTGGGAGGCTTCTCTCATGTCCCCACATGAGGAGCTGGAGCTGATAGAGGGAGCTCATCCGCCTCTCCCCGGATTCGAACCTGTGACCTGTAGATCTTCAGTCCTGCCGGCTCAGGGGTTTAACCCACTGCGCCACCAGGGGCTCCTGCCTAGTCCAGGTGATTGTGAATGATGCAATCCTGGGTTTGGGTTGAGTCAGTGAGTTGGGAACCAATCAGAGATTGCTATGTGTAATTGTATAGAATTGTATGTAAGGAAGTCATGTACAGTGTATATCTCTCCTTGTGCTGTGATGTTGTTCGTCGAAGGCTATATGTAATTAAAAGAACCTGTCTGCTAAGACAAGATATAACTGTATGCTGTGGTAAGTTTGTAATATCATCTAGACTGGGGGAAAGACAATGGTAAAACTGACAACGGCCGGGCATGTGCTCAAGTGTATGTAAAAGGTTCCAGCTATCTGGAAGGTTCCAAAGCTGTCTGGTCAGGCGCAGAAATTACCTTATGAGCAAATTCACAGGTGATCACTAGGGAAACTATTGTTACAGGTAAGCAACCTATATTTCCCTCCTATCTTATCATCTACTGACAAAGAAAGTAATCCCTTACCTTTCCTGTGTTTTGACTTCACTGTTGGCTGTTCTTCCTGGGGTTTAGGTACCTCTAGTATGGGAAGCACTGCGTAGCACATTAGATCAAGTACCTTTTCACAGGTTAACTACAAGAACAAAGTAAGATCAATAGTTTTATAAGTGAATCCACAGAAGCTAGCAATGATGAAAAAAACCCAGATAGCCAGTTAACGACTACAGTCAGTCCTCCTCATTCATTGGTTCCACACTTACATTTTTGATTATTTGCAAACTTGTAAATAGACCAGCAGACCAGCCTCCCAAATTTGGAGTTTCTATGTGCTATACAGAAACTCAAGACTTCCTATGCCTCTACAAGCTTGGAATCAGAAGCCAACAAACCTTGGTTCAAAGTTGGATAGCAATTTTGAGTTTTTAAACACAGTCAAACACAATCCCAAATTCAGACATCACTAAGGTGATTCTGGACTATTTAACCCTGTTGCAAAGGGAGAGGGAATGGACAGCATGCAGTTCAGTCATACTGATTTGATTAACTAGGAGTTAAGGCTTATAATATAATGCAAGGATGACAAAACCATTTTCACTGAGGTCATATCAGTCTTAGGTTGCCTCTAAAAGACACTTGAATCTATGGATGAAGAATCTGTGTACCATAGATGTTACTGAATGACAACTCCCATCTTTTGATTATCTGCCATGCAGACTGGGGATAATGGGAATTGCTACCCAATAGCATTTGTGGTTCTGAAGTTGGGGAAAGGATAAATGACATTTTAAAGCTGGGCGTCCTGTCCACAAGCCCTGTTTCTCAATTCAAACTCCCCACACCTGACTAAACAAAACACACTGCAGCCTTCCAGAAGTCACTGTATCCCAGCTCCGATCAGCTCTAGTCATGATGTCAAATGATGAAGAATACAGGAATTGTAATGCTAAAGTATACAGGAATACAAGTTCCAACTTTTCTCCTGTGCTATGCTAATAATATAATATAATGTAATTGGCACTATGTAATTATATGATCTTATTTTAATGTTTTAGTGAATTATGGGATGTAATGTTTTAAACTATTGTTTATGAATCTTTTGTTGTGAACCGGACTGAGTGGTGGCGTTCTGAATGCCCAGGTGGCGTTCAGAAACGTACAGTTGCCAAATTTTTAACAATCCCGTCATTGAGCTATGGAAACCGCATTTGGGATCAGGAGCCACGGTTTAAAAGCAGTGTTATAGTACAACTACTAAAAGTACTCTACTCAACTACTATAGTACTCTACTAAAGCATCCCTTAAAGATGCCCAACCACCCACTTAGGCAGTCAATTTCACTATTGATCAGTTCTTCCTAATGTTTAGGTGTATTTTTCTTGTCATTTTAAACCATTGGTTTGTGTTTTCATCTCTGATGCAGTAAACAAACTTGTAAATATATATATATATATATACACACACACACACCTGTACATATATATATGTATGCACATCTTGTAAGCCACTCTGAATCCCCTTAGGGGTGAGAAGGGTGGCATATAAATGTCGTAAATAGATAAATAAATAAATCTGCCTGGCCACATAAAATGAAATGGCTGGGCCAGATTTGCCCTGCAAACCAGGAATTTGACACACGCGGGATAATCGATGTAACTTAAGAGTCTTGAGTTGGAGCCCACAGTACATATATCTGCAAGTTACACCAAGCCCTACAGATTTTAATGAAAGTACCAACAACAAGAACAACAAAAATGAAATGATTTAGACTTTAGCGACTTACACGGTATTCTCCAAGCGCAAAGTGACAGGTTGCTAACTGGATCAGGGCTCGCTGGTTCTCTAGTGACCCTTGCCCCATGATCTGTTGCTGAGGCTGTGATCCTTGCAAAGCTGCTAAGTGGTGTAAGCTGACAATGGCTTTTTTATACTGACCCTTTCAAAAGAAAAAAAAATGAACATCAAATTACAGTAGCTCTCCAATCTGCTGGCAGTTCAAATTATTTTAAAACCATGGAAACAAAGAGAAAGATGTTTTTTGATAATTTCTGCTAATATTAAACATCACAAATCCCCTCTCTCTCTTTAACGCTTCAACGCCCTTTTAAGGTGGAGATACACACACACACACACAATGAGGTGTAAAACATGACAGAAAGCAGACTGCTTAGATCCAGTAAACCCGATACAGGATTGAGATCTGGACTAATGATGTCTTAGCATCTTTTTAGCTTTCATGAAGGTTCAAAGCACTCCAAGAAAACTGCCCACCAATTCTTGCAACCAATCAGTTTCTGATGGTTACACTGCTAAAGAAAGGGAAGAACACTGCTTGGATTCAATTCTAAAACCAAAGTATGTGTGTTCAAGCACAAAAGCAAAAGTCTAATCTTAGTATGGCCTCATGCTTGGCTCATTTAACATAGCTTTTTATTATATCAGATCAAGCACTTGCGATGCAATGCCTTCCTTCAACATGATACTTTCCAAGATCTTATGGGCAACAACTTCCATCAGTCTCTGCCAGCTGGGAGGTACAAAGTTGATGGAAAACAGATGAACCATTAATTTTACATTAAGGTGGCAGAAGCACAAAGTTCCTGCATATTTTACCTGATAAATAATCATATCTGTGAGAAAGATCCGCAACCAAAGCCATGTATCTGTCTTCCATGAAACACAAATTCTTGTAAATTCTGCAAAAAACGAAAGAAATTTGTTTTCAACTGCCAGAGCTCCACCAGGTCAAGGAGAATGGACAATGACCATCAAAATAATCAAATGACTGACAAAATCTCTACATAAAGAAAATTCTCTTCCTTACTGAGTGTGTGCCAGATCTTCAGTGTCTGTCCACCCACCTCTTTTCCCCCCTGCAGCAGGCCTGAATGAAGGAGGGATGGTGAGTATGTATGTTGAATGTATGGACTGAAAGTGGATGTTTAAATGAATGTGGTGTTCCTCCTCCGAGTGAGTAACCAATACAGCTATTATAAAAACCAGCACAGATGTCTGTTTGTCTAGTTCAGGGGTCCTCAAACTAAGGCCCGGGGGCCTGATACGGCCCTCCAAGGTAATTTACTCGGCCCTCACTCAGGGTCAACCTAAGTCTGAAACAACTTGAAAGCACACAACAACAACAACAACAACAACAACAACAACAACAACAACCCTATTGCATCAGCCTATAGCAGGCCCACACTTCCCACTGAAATACTAATAAGTTTATATTTGTTAAAACTGTTCTTCATTTTAATTATTGTATTGTTCTTAAGTGTTTTTGCACGACAAATAAGGTATGTTCAGTGTGCATAGGAATTCATTCATGTTGTTTTCAAATTATAATCCGGCCCTCCAACATTTTGAGGGACTGTCACCTGGCCCTCTGTTTAAAAAGTTTGAGGACCCCTGGTCTAGTTCTTTTTTTGAAAGTTCCTGATGCACTCCATCCCATTAAAAATGGATCAAATTTCTTTTTTGAGCATGAAAAGTATGTATTTTTTCTTCCACCAGAAATTGAACTGACCCATGAACCAGTTAATATATAATCCAAACCAGATCATTCAGGGGCAATCGATCGTAACTTCTAAACAATAGTAACACAATCAGCATCCACTGTTTATTTTTAAAAATCAATAG
The DNA here is from genome assembly GCF_037176765.1 of Anolis sagrei. NCBI lineage: Eukaryota > Metazoa > Chordata > Lepidosauria > Squamata > Anolidae > Anolis > Anolis sagrei. The sequence goes on along the minus strand of NC_090026.1, from coordinate 55,414,637 downwards.
TTGGATAAGTTAATAATAATAATATTTATTTATTTGATCAGTTATATGACCATTTCAAAATAAAACACAAGTAAAAAACAAGGCAACAAGGTGATAAGTCAGAATCTTATTTTCCTGGTTCTTCTTTCAGGAAATCTGCTCTTTTCTTAATGGCTAGTTGGATAAGGTGCAAAGTCACATTTAATTTATTTATTTACTTTACTTATATACCGCTGTTCTCAGCCCGAAGGCGACTCACAGCGGTTCACACAATTAGAACAGCAAAAACAGCAACAATTCAATGCCACAGTATAAAAACACAGTCAACAATCCAAACATATTACATAATTAACCATAACCATTTAAATGGTTATTTAAAGTACTGCCTGAATTGTGGGTCACTAAACTAAATGGAATGACATCAAGTCAACTGAAACTGTGAGGACCGTCTATTTTGTCTTCTAAATATACACTTTAGGACTTGAGTATTGTTAAATTCATTGCTGAATGGTGAGTCAACACATAAGTAAATTCCACTGATTCAACGGGTCTACTTTTGTTAGGACCAACAATACATACGTTCTAGGCTGAACTGTGTATTTCACAATGTAAAGTATAAATGTGATAAACATGTCCATGAATCCATGCATCATAAAGATATTAGTTGGTATCCAGTATTGCAGTTACAGATGTGTATCCAAGAGTCAGAAGTTCTTGTGTGCCTTCAAATCATCTTTGACTTATGGCAACCCAAAAGCAATCCTATGATTGGACTGTATTTCAATAAGTTTATACATATCAAACAACATTTTTAAGGTTTCAAAAATTCATAACAAATGGGTAAGAACTGAATAAGGTTTTGGGGAGCTGTGAATGATTAAATAGTTCAGGGATTAATATGCGGTCTAAATGTGTATTAATAAACTTCTACTTTTTTAAATTCTTTTTAGAACTGTGTTTTGAAAAAGAGTCTCATCATACTGTACACAGTAAAACCACTCAACAATAAAGCCCATGGTCCATATAGGGATCACCCTGAGGACCAATCCAGTGCAGGACCTTGAGGGGAAAAGGGCAAGGTAAATGAAAATATACTGTTTAAGTAACCATTCAAGTGTTCCTCTTTTGAAGTCTTTAGTAAGTGTCTCACAAGTGAAAACTCAAATAGTGGTTGCATCATGCTCTGCCAGAAGTACAAGAGCTGAATCTAACACAAAGAAAATGCTGTGTATTTTTCATTTCCAAAGACAGCAGAGGAGTATGTCAGTATTCTTACCTTTATCCAGCAATTCCATTGAATGAAGAAGTTCCCAGCTCTCTCTAGCCAGCCTAAAGCTCTCTTGGACTTCAATAGCATTTGCAAGATCTGCTGCATTTATCGTAATAGGCCTTTTTCCCTTCCCAGAAGGATCCTCATCATCAGAGCTCTATTCAAAAGTCAACACGAATATGTAGTAATCATCTCAACCAACTGGTAATGCCATGGCATTAGCTTTTAAATTATTCACCTGACTACTGGTAGAATGTAAGCACTGTCTTCAAAAATTAAGCAGGGGAACTGAAAATGAGGGCAGTTCTTTTTAGGCCCCAAAATACTGTGCATCCAGGCAAGCAAACTATGGACTTTCAATTGCTTTAACATAGTCATATATCCGCAGTCTAATTTTAAAAGTTAATGCTTACAGATCATATATGCAAGGCGTAGGAATGTTATATTTGGTGACCTGTCCTAATGTACACATCACATAAGCGATGTGCACATTCCATACAGCCACATGCAAGTTAAGCATTCCTTATCTGAAATTCCAAAATTTGAAAAACTCCAAAAACCACAATTGCACATATAGGTGTCTTAGATAGTAACATCCTTGTTTTCTGATGATAACATAAACTTTTTTTCATGCACATAATTGTTCAAAATACTGTACATAAAATTACCTTTCAGATATGTCTACAAGGTGTATGTGAAAAACAAATGAATTTATATTTAGATTACCTAATTATCTATGTATATACAACTACAGGCATCCCAAAACCCCAAAAATCCTAAATCCCAAAAACTTTAGGTCTCTTGAATTTCGGATTAAGGATATTATTTCATCATCATTATTATGATGATGTTTATTTATACCCCAATTTATCTCTCCTGAAGGAGACATAAAAGCATTAGCATACAATTTAAAATATAGAAATATGCAAACATTAAACAGAATTAAATATAAACAGCATTTAAAATTCCCAGTTAAAATCCATAAAAGAGTATTCAAAGTTATATGCTTTAATGCACCTCTTGACTTCATCTTAAAAACCTTCATATTTAAATGCCCATTTGAATAAAAAGGTTTTAGTCTGCATCCGGAAGGACAACAATGAGGGGGCCATTCTGGCTTCCCTGGGCAGGGAGTTCTGGAGTCAAAGGGCAGCCACCGAAAAGGCCCACTCTCTCGTTCCCACCAACCAAACTTGAGATGAAGGTGGGACCAAGAAAAGGGCCCAGCCCTCACTCAGGGTCAACCTAAGTCTGAAATTACTTGAAAGCATACAACAACAACAATCCTACCTCATCAACCAAAACCAGGCCCACACTTCCCATTGAAATACTAATAAATTTATATTTGTTAAAATTGTTCTTCATTTTAATTATTGTATTGTTTTAAAGTGATTTTTTTTGCACTACAAATAAGGTATGTGCAGTGTGCATAGGAATTCATTCATTTTTTTTTCAAATTATAACCCAGCCCCCCAACAGTTTGAGAGACTGTGACCTGGCCCTCTGTTAAAAAAGTTTGAGGACCCCTGGTCTAGGGCTTTAAACATCATAATCAGCACTTTGAATTGTTCCTGGAAACAGATCAGCAGCCAGTGGAGCTTCTGTAATGGGGGTTGTCCGCTCCCTCTAGCCAGCTCCAGTTAGTAGCCTGGTTGTAGTTTTTTGGACCAGCTGGAGTTTTCAAGCACTTTTCAGAGGCAGCCCCACGCAGAGCATGTTAAAGTAATCCAGACAGGATGTAACTAAGGCATGTATCACCATGGCCAGATCTGCCTTATCAAGGAACTGGTGCAGTTGGCACAGAAGTTTAATTGTGCAAAGCCCTTCCCATGCAACACCAACACCTGGGCCTCCAGGTTCAGTATCAAGTCCAGGAGGACCCCTAAACTGCCATCTTGTGTTTTCAGGGGGAGTATGACCCCACTGACCAGGAGTACCTCTTTCTTATCCAGATTAAATTTCAATCTGTTTGTACTCATCCAGTCCATTACTGATGACAGACACTGTTTTAAGGTCAGGACAGCTTCAGTGGCTTTAGGTGGAAATGAGTAATACAGGTGGGTGTCATCTGTATATAGGTGGCACTGGATTCAACCTGTACTATGGTTGTTCACAAAACTTAACCTCTATGCACCAACACTTTCTGTTAGTCTTTTGAACCACAGCATTCCCCAAGTTGGGTCAATACCTAAATATTGTATTTGAGAAAACTATTTTTACATTTAATTGTGGTAAATAAGGACTTGGAACTTAATGAGTGTATGAAGACCACACTGTAAGTGTGTATCTCCACTTGCAAGTAGCTCATTCAAAGTTCTCAGCCAATTGAAATACAGTATCAAATACAGTCAGTTCAAAATATCCATGGATTCTACATCCACAGATTTCACCATCCATGGCTTGGAAAATACCTCCCCCCCCCCCCCCCCCCCGCGCAAAACATTGATTTTGTGGCACCATATGAAACAGCATTGCTTATTATAGAACTTTCACAGATTTTGGTATCCGTTTGGTTCTGGAACCAAACTCTAGCAAAAACTAAGATAATACAAATCTAATTTCATTGACACAGTAAAATGTCAGTTTAGATATTTATCACAATGCGTGTAGATGGATGTATTAGAGTAGGGGTCCTCAAACTAAGGCCCGAGGGCCGGATACGGCCCTCCAAAGTCATTTACCTGGCCTTCACTCAGGATCAACCTAAGTCTGAAACGACTTGAAAGCACACAACAACAACAACAACAACAATCTTATCTCATCAGCCAAAAGCAGGCCCACACTTCCCATTGAAATACTAATAAGTTTATATTTGTTGAAATTGTTCTTCATTTAATTATTGTATTGTTTTGTTTTTTGCACAACAAATAACATATGTGCAGTATGCACAGGAATTCATTCATGCTTTTTTCAAATTATAATCCAGCCCTCCAACAGTTTGACGGACTGTGACCTGGCCCTCTGTTTAAAAAGTTTGAAGACACCTGTGTTAGGGGGAAAACATTCTTTCTACACACAACATGGCAAAGTTTTGGAAGCAGTAGCTATGGACAGACTAACATTTTTAATTCTATATCAAATCACAGCTCACTTATAATGAGAAGTATTACCATTGTTTTCTCTCTCCCTTCAGCAAGTTTCCGCTTCTTGTGTACATGTTTGCTGCGCTCAATGTCTGTATCGCCATACACATTGGACACATCCTCTAGGAGTACCAGTGGAACTTGATTTGGAGTATTTGGCCCTAAATGTGTTTATAACAAAAATACTGTAGTAAGAACAATTTCGGTTCAAAAGCATATCACGAGAATCCACTTCTGACCACATGAAAACTTCTCTCAGGAGCACAGCGAAAACAATCAAAGCTTTTTTTCTTCTTTTTGTGAAATCAAATGTATATTTTAATTTTATGGAGATTCAGGTTTTGATGTCAAATTCCCTAAAAGTAATTTGGCTATTCTGATATGATGGTACATACACCCACAGATTTTTCTCATTCTCAAGACAACGATCCATGGCCACCAAATTAAAAGGATAAATTTATCATTTTTAGAATTGAGATAAAAGAGACATTCTCTGCAATTACATCCCCAATACCCATGAAGCTGGACAGAACATTTTAGTCCTCCAGACAAAAATACAATGTATATAGAACTAAACTTACAATGTTTTACCATAGTGTCTCCTGGACAGTTGAGAACCATGTCCTAAAATTTCAGCATCTTGCCATGTACAGGTACTTTTAAAAAACCAACCAAGTTTTAATTTGTATTGTTTTTAATGTTGTGAGCCACTTTGTCTCTTGTTTAAAACAGGAAAATGGGGTAATAATAATAATAATACGGAATGCTGATATCTCCCTACAGATCTGCACTTTTTCAATCTTCATTTCTATACCATCTGAACAGATGCTATTACCGTAAAAAGATTAATAACTATTCTGGATGTTGTGCTAGACAAGAACCAAATGCTCATCTACACAGGGTCCTTTTCCATCATTACTGATATTACTATTGGAGAACCCCTGATAAACTTGCAATGAACCCCAGGGTTCCCAAAGACACAGTTCAGAAGAGGCCCAAACATAATATGCAGCGAACAAAAACCAACCAAGCACATATTGAGGACATTGTATTTCAAAGAGGATTGCTGCACTCATGTGAGTGACTCCAGCTTTCACCTATGGTCCAAAGATTATGCCATACTGGTGTGCATATATGGAAGATACAGTAGAAAGACCGAAATCTGACATGACACCAAATTTATGCAACCCACATTCATATTTCTTATTTTTAAAAGTGCCTAATATCGCTTTTAAAGCAGGCACAACATTAAGTAACTCTAGCAAAAACTTACTACACCAAACATCAAGAAAAATCCATCATTTGAACAAACCTTGGAATAGTGAAGGTTGAATGCTGCTGACATACTGGAATGCGTTTTTGAAAAAGACCAGCATTGTAGAATATACAACTTGAGTTTTGTATTTTGCATTGGCTTCATTATCATAGTTGCTTATGTATCTGCAGACATCTTTCATTTTGAGCAACGTATCACCAAAACTCCTGAAGTTGTAAAAAGGATATCATTAATAGAGTTTCTAATTTGTTCTAGGATTCAGAACGTATGTTTCTCATGTTCTCCTCTAGGAGGGTCACTTTCATAATCCAAAAGAAGGTCTACATAGGGACCACCAAACGCAACGCCCAGACACGCATCAAGGAACATGAAAGGCACTGCAAACTACTCCAACCAGAGAAATCAGACATAGCAGAGCACCTGATGAACCAACCTGGACACAGCATATTATTTGAGAACACAGAAGTGCTGGACCACTCTCACAACCACCATGTCAGACTACACAAAGAAGCCATTGAAATCCACAAGCATGTGGACAATTTCAACAGAAAGGAAGAAACCATGAAAATGAATAAAATCTGGTTACCAGTATTAAAGGACTCAAAAATCACAACAGCAAAACAACAGAGGGGAAACAAACAGGCACATAAAATCACTCTCAACAAGGGATTCCCCCCGGGCACTTCCAAGCCATTGAATGCTAATCAAGGTGATCAGCTGAAACATTCACATCTAGCCCCAGCAGACAAAAGTCCTTTGTCTCACCCTGGTCATTCCACAGATATATAAACCCATTTTTCCTACTTCCAACAGACCTCACTACCTCTGAAGATGCTTGCCATAGATGCAGGCGAAACGTCAGGAGAAAAATTGCCTCCAGAACATGGCCATATAGCCCGGAAAAACCTACAACAACCCACTAAGCAGGGTCAATCTTGCTTAAAACTCGGGTGGGAGAGCACGAAAGGAAATCAAGTTTTTAAAGCAAGGCAATTGCAAACCACCTCTGAGTATTACTTGCCAAAGAAAACCATTGCCAAATTTAGGCAATTTAAAGGCAAATATTTATTTAGGGAACACAGCAATCAGCTATGTGGGGAATTTGTGGAGAAAAAACCACAACCATGGAAATATGAAATTATCCTCTATTCTTTATCCACCTGTTGGATTACAAAACGCATGTAAACTTTCCAAAGATTTTACCATTCAAAATAAAGTAAATTAGTGAAGTATTTAAAATATATAAATCAAATATAGGAAGGAGGACTAAGACACCCAGCAGTCTTCTAAGTGTCTGGCACACCCCAACTCACAATTTTTATATGTATCTAGATCAGGACTTTCATATAAATACAGTAAATAAATAAATTCATTCAAGACACACTGAGCAGATTAATTTTTTTACACTGAGAGCATTGGAATCCCCAAAGTGCATTAGCTGTTGCCTATCAGTGTAACCGAACAGGCGCCATTATCTCCAAATAGTCACCTTTCAAAAGAGTTTATCATTTGTTTGACGTGTTACTGTCATTTGTTTGATGTGTTACTAAAACAATCAAGTATACCAGTTTATCAACTTGGATAACTAGAAATGTCCTTTAAAAAATTATTATATCAAACCTTCTTGCCATATCCATCTGCCATTCACATCTGACACCTACTACCGATAATATCTTGAACACCCTTTCCCAAGGATCCGTAATCTGAGAGGATTTCTCAGTCAATCCCTCTATTACATATTTCTGGGAACTTCGTTTGGTGGGCGATACAAGGTCAGATGTATCCTGTGTGCCTAAAAACAAATGAAAACACCAATTTGTTTCTCATTTTAAATAATGTAATATTTTTATTTATTTATATTTTAAAATTGTGTAACAATTACAACTAGAACGAACAGTTATGAACAAAACACCCATTTATTTCCACGGTGGGAATCATAAAACCCATTCCCACCTCCTTCTTTTTTTTTTTTAATCCAGCTGGAAAAATGGCTTCTATATGTCACGGGTCTGGTTCAAAACAGTCAAAAATGGCTTTTTAAGCTGAACGAAAGTGACTGGATCATCACTTTCTATTGCTGAAAATGGTGACCAAAGCATCACAGAGTACCTGCGACTAAAAATTGTCCTAACTTGCACTCCAACGCTCAGCACACAACCATCCTCACTTAGCTTATCATCAGAAATGAATTAACCCACTACACTTTACCCTATATATTCCAGTGTGTCTGTGTGCACATACACCTAAGCATACATTATAGGAAATGCACCAACATTATGCTCAGATGTATCAACATCAATTTTAATAACCCAAATATCAGGACAGATGCAGTCACATACCCTGGAATCTTCATAAGCTTCTTATTCTCACTTTTAAGGATCTTCATGGCCCTATCTCTCCACTTTCTACTCAGATTTTCACACATTGTAGTTCTGCTTAATTCTACCAACCCTAATTTGCCTAGTTCTAACAACTTCCTTCCAATGAGTCCAACCTTTTCCCCCTGTCTCTTACAAATGGAATGGCCTTTCAGAGATTCTCTGTGCTGACTTCTAGCTCAACACACAGTACCTGTACTGTACTAGAAAGTCCCTGAAATTTGAAATACACTAACTCCTCTGGTCTTCCTTTATAAATTTCATTAGTATAATTGACTTTGGTAGTTTTACCTTGATATTGGCTTTCTCCCTGTGCAGATCTCGTCACATAATTAATGTAAAATTCTGCAGCTTTATTCAGATATTTGTACAACAGGTTGGCAGGGAGCCGCACATCAGGGTTATTAATTATCAAGGGAAGGACATCACAGACTAAAGAAAATAGATTTAAAAATAACAATAAAATTAGATTTTCTCGTTATCCTGAGAACATACCATCTTTAACAAGGCAATCTTTACAGGTCTAAGCAAACATAATACTAAGTGGCAAGCTGCTTTGAAATGCCACTTAAAACATGACTCCCTTAACAACAAAAAAAAAGGTCAAACGCGTATACATGTACAAGTATGTACACATACATACATACTTCACTTTTTATTAAAATATGTGAAATTTTGATTTAAAAAATTAATTCAGCTACAATGAATTAACCTAAGTGAATCCCTTCAGCATACGCTTCAATATGGAGAGCACTCACTGCCTCTTCCACTGGAATACAAGAAACCCAGTGCAAAAAAGTAGAATAATGATAATAATTATAATACATCACACAGTCCTAGATGCTTGGGAAGTGTCTGACTTGTGATTTCGTGATACGAAATCCAGCATATAGATCTCGTTTGCTGTGACATACTGTGCTTTTGTGTCAATAATAATAATAACAATAATAATTAACAACTATATTTCTATCCCACCTTTCTCCCCATAGGGACTCAAGGTGGCTAACATAAACATGGCACAACCCAATAAATTCAGAAAAAAGGCAAATACAAAAAATATTTAAAAAAAAACAATTACATATTTGTGTCATGAATACAAGATAGAATTCAGGTAAGATACAATAAATAAAAATACAATTAAAATTACCTTTAAAACCGGAGCGAGTCCCAGTTAATTTACAGCTTTGTCAACATGTGGCATTTTAACAGTCTAAAAGAGATAGCCACTGGCTATAAAAATACAAAAGTGCTGTCAGAAGAATGCTGAGTTCAGCCAACTTCCATGAATCACAATTCCATTTTTCTATTACATACTAGGAAATGTGTATGTTATGTTCTTTTTAATAAGGGCATAAATTTCAGCACAAGCCAAGCAGAGTCAACCACAGCCATACAAGTCAAAAAGCAACTTTGGACTACATTGAAGGTGTATGTGCCGTCATAAAAATGAAAGAACCCATTATTTTTATGTGAAGGTCAGTGAACAGAATCTGATAATGCCACCAATCTTCAATAAATTAAAACATCCTTTTAACCTGCCATTTTGCTCTTTAGCAAAATGATAAAATAATAAAAAATAAAATACATTCTTACCAAATAATTTTCTAAAGCAATTGACAGGTGATTCTTGGTCTTCAATACTTTCTGCTTCTAATAATGTTTCTCCAAGTCCCACCTTCAAAACACATTGAATTCTGTTAATTTATGATTCCGGATGTTTTAGTAATGTTTACAACACACTGAAGAAAATTTATGACTTTCTTCTTCACCAGTTTGCTGTCTACAGCTATATTATAATGTGCCACAGCATTTTGGGGAACAGCTTTTGAAAAACAGTCAATTATCTACATGCATTATTTATTTACAGCATTTATGTACCACTTTTCTCACCCCTAGGGGGGCTCAGCAAATTTGATATAATTATTTTTAAATAATATGAAATAAAGACAGGATACAGGATTAGGAAAATGTGACATATCAATGCAGTGTCAGGATTCACTTTCTGAGTTCACCAACTAGTTTCCACTTCTCATTAATTCTAGTATAGAATACTTTGAAGATCATGCAATCCTCCAAATAACTTATTTTATTTCTTGTTTCAAGATTGATATCTTTCTACACTCCCTTATTTTGAACACTTTATAACATTTTATGGCACAAATGAGTATTTGTAACAAGATAAATATCTTCATTCTCTTACCCCATGTTGAACAACAGTCTCAGGGAAACGTCGCAATAGAAGAAGCAACATTTCTGCCCGTTCTAGTGTATTGAAACACTGCTCAGTGGCTTTCAGCAACATTTCACACTGAACTCTACCTGGAAGGGTCTCAAATAGACCTGTGGGGCAAAAGAGGACAATGAGCCAAGCAGTATTTCCAAAGGTGGGATGTGACTGAGAAAAGAGCAGGTAACAAGCTGAAGTGGACAATGTATGTAGAGAAGAACAGGTACCCACAAAAAGTGTGGTAGACCAGGGTTGAGAATTGTGCTCTCTCACCATTGGCTATGCTGGTTTGGGTTCATGAGAGCTGCAACAACAATCCAACAACATCTGAAGGGGCACATGATTCCCAACCCTGAATGTAAGAGATTGCACAGTAGATTATCTAGAGAAAACTATCTAGAAAATATTATCTCGAGAACAGTAATTTGTTGGGCTGAACAAACTAGGAAAGCTACTATTGAAATACATCAGATACAATTGCTTGTTTCCAAAAGGTATTACCGCCACTCTAAAATGAAAAATGAATTACAGGTGGCAGCACATTGTTGGATAGGAGTACATTATGCACAGATCAAAACTAGCAAAATGTATCAAATCATTTCAGTTTGGAAAATTGCATAGCAAAAGAATGCACATCCTCAGCACATTTTTTTCCAATTTGTTCAAATGATTTGGTACCTTTTTGTATCTTTACAATTAAGTATCAATAACTGCCAAGTGAAGTACGGAACTTCAGAATACGTAACTGGTCTGCAAACAGTGCAACAGTAGAGATATATACCTCTTAAAAACTGAGTTTGTTTATCCTGTGAATCATTCCTTAATGCTGAAGTAATAACACTAATTTCTCGCCATACCACTGGCTGATCTGGAAAGTTTACAAACCTGAAATAAAGGGGAGAGAGGAGAATTTCAATAATGTATATTTGAAAATCAGTCAAACAGAAATCATGAAGCGGATACTACCATTTCAATCAATTCTAGGATGTCTTGGATTGTAAGACTCCCAATAATGTCAGAACCACAACAGTACCATCCCTCCCTCTCTCTATTTCTTTCTATTTAAGCACCTGCAATTCTAAGGTCCCTTCCACATAGCCCAATATCCCAGAATATCAAGGCAGAAAATCCCACATTATCTGAGTGTGCTCAGATAACCTAGTTCAAAGCACACATTGTGGGATTTTCTGCCCTGATATTCTGGAATATAGGGCTGTGTGGAAGGGTTCTAAAATGTGCTCTGTTTTTAGCAATGTTATATGGGGGGAAATGGTTCTTAAAATCAAAGAAATACAGTATTAAATGCAAATGTTTTGTTTGTTTGCTCATACAATGAGATCAACTGTTTGTTTGGGGTTTTTTTAAATTATTGTTCAAAAACTGTTAGTGGCTTAAGTAGCATAAACTGACAATGCCTGAATAGTAGAACTGAAGGAGCTAGCCACCTGAGGTCTCTTTATTATAACAATAAAAATAGTATAGATTCAGTTATTTTAACTGAACATTTTCTAATGCAGCATAAAGATTCTGTAAAATAGTGGTTCTCAACCTGTGGGTCCCCAGGTGTTTTTGCCTACAACTCCCAGAAATCCCAGCCAGTTTACCAGCTGTTAGGATTTCTGGAAGTTGAAGCCAAAACATCTAGGGACCCACAGGCTGAGAACCAATGCTCTAAAACAGGGGTCCTCAAACTAAGGCCAAATACGGCCCTCCAAGGTCATTTACCCTGCCCTTGCTCAGGGTCAACCTAAGTCTGAAATTACTTGAAAGCACACAACAACAACAATCCTATATAATCAGTCAAAAGTAGGCCGACACTTCCCATTGAAATACTATTTATTATTATTTTTTATTTATTTATACGCTTGTATACCGCTAATATCTCAGCCTAAGTCGGCGACTCATTGCGGTTTACAACACTTAAAAAACAGTATTCAGTTTAAAACCTAAAACACATATACAATACAAATTATTGGGCCACCAATAATAATCCATGCATCTCGTAATTGAAATCGCAATCCAAAATTCGTCGTCTATGATTACCAGTCCTTTAGTCATCAAATTATTAAATTTATATTTGGTAAAATTGTTCATCATGTTAATTATTGTATTGTCTAAGTCTTTTTGCACTACAAATAAGATATGTGCAGTGTGCATAGGAATTCATTCATGTTTTTTCAAATTATAATTCGGCCCTCTAGCAGTTTGAGGCACTGTAACCTGGCCCTGTTTAAAACGTTTGAGAACCCCTGCTCTAAAACAACAGTTTGAGACATCCATGTCTTACTTTATGTCAGGTTTTCTGGTTTAAAATAGGTTAAGACAGTTTTATATCAGTCAGAGAACCATTACACTATGTAACAATTTTTTAAAAAAAAAAATCTGTTCCTGGTTTGAAAGTGTTATTCTTGTTTAATTCTGTGATACTTACTTTGAAAACAGATATTATACTCCAGAAACTTCATTCTTGTGGCTAACACAAACTATGTTGAATTGGTTGAGGGATTCATTAAAAAACTATAGCAAAATGTGCCACAGTATGTCCCGCAAAAACAAAGTTTTTGCAATTTATTATTTTTTTAACTACCGCAGGTGCAATTTGTAATAGACCTGTTCCACTTAATTTGCCTACTCTCATTTGAAATCCATTACTACATTCTATGAAAGCAAATCAAATGTAACAGTTATGGGCAGGACAAATAGCTCAACTCTGGTCCATCATGAGTGCATTTAATGTTACCAGGCAACCATGAGTTCTACTAGAGAAAAAAATCTCTGTCTACTTTTCTCAAACCATAATTTTATGACTTTGACACTTATCACATGAGATACTGGCTGTTCATCTTTCTCATTCTGTTATAAAATAACACTGTTTTAAATGCATCAACTAAAAACACCCAGTCCTTTGTTGGGAAAATACAAATGTATTTACATGTCATAGAGCAATCTGCCTGCCGATGCTGTTCGTTCTGCATTCCTCTCAATAGAGTACATTTCATACTGGAAAAAAGAGAGAGAAGAATGCAAGTCATATAAAAACTAGATAATGATTCTCAAAATGGATTTCTAAAACAAATTTCTATTTTCATCACAATGGAAAACGAAGAACAATGCAACTACTAAACACAGGGAAGTTAATTTTATATTAGACTGATCAGATCTGTTCACTATTTAATTTGGACTTCATTCTGGTCTTGATGTAATACAATTAAGACACAAGGAGTCATTCAATAGGTGTTGCTATTGCTGGGCAGCTAGGGCCAAAAAGGTGTTGCCATCTTTTCAGGATAAAAGCAATGAGGAACAGATATGTATGACCCAGGAACAAAACTCATACAAACGATGCGCATATTTGCATCTGTGAATTTAAAGTTGTTTCTTTTAAGTAAAAATTTCTGGTGGATATCCCGCAACGGCCATCTTGCGAGTGTTGAAATCCTGCAATGAAGAAGCAAGTCTGGACGCCACAGGCAGAAATGTGCGGACCTGCTCTCATATCCTAGGGTGTTTTTTTTCCTCTTATGGAAAACTCGTGATTTGGTGCTGTCTAGAAGTATCCTGGCTTATCCAAGTCCACACTGCCATATATCCCAGTTCAAAGCAGATAATGTGGGATTTTATTTAGCTGTGTGGAAGGGGCCTAAGAAAGGAACTTGCAAAACTCTTCCTTGCTTATTAGCTTCCGGGCACAATTCAAAGTGCTGTATTTGGCCTATAAAGCCCTGAATGGTTCTGGCCCAGTTTACTTGTCCAAATGTATCTCCTGCTACAATCCATCTAGGACCCTAAGATCATCCGGGGAGGCCCTGCTCGTTATCCCTCCGCCCTATCATAACAATAGCATTTGGTGGGGACAGGGTCAAATCAAATCAAATCATTTATTTTGGTCATTGACCAGCACAGGAAAGTCACATTTTCATACAAGTTTGGTATGTTTGGTACATCAAAAATATAACTACTGAAGCACAGTATGGGTGAGGGAGCAGAAGGGAAGGGGAAACAGGGTAAAAACATACAATGCCCACATCCATCACCAAATTGTTTTGTTGGAATGTTTTCATACTGTTTTTATTTAAATTGTATATTTATGCTTTTGGTTATGAGCACCATGATGTGCCGGTTGTTAGCTGCCCTGAGTCCCTCTGCGGAAGCCGAGATAGGATGGGATACAAATGTCTGAAATAAATAATAAATTAAGAAAACCATATGAAACTCATGTGAATGTCACAAGAAATTCAATGTGCAGATTTCACAAATATGAATTTTTAATATGATGTGTGTGAATGAGTGGAAGAATGGAAGGATATGTGGTTGGAGTCAATAATTCTGGAAACACCAGTACAATATTAAGGCCTGCTTGCTGGAACTGTGATCAAAACCTGCTAATGAGAATTGATAAGAACTGTGAAAATGGCTTGAAGACCTGGCTATTCCGATGTGCCTTTCCAGAAAAGGAAAACTCCAGCATTATGTCCCAGAAGCCCTTTATTAGTATTTTAAGATTCTCTGCACATTGCACTTGCCCTGATATGCCACCTGTCACACCCAGCACTTTTTAAATTCTGTACCCATTACTTGGCCCAGCCCTAGTTTTTACTATGTTATGGTGTAATGTTTTGTTGTTATTGCTTTATGTTTTTTTTATTTTGTTTTGAGTTGTTTTGTTATGCTGTTGTTGTGTTGAGGTCTTGGCCTTTGTAAGCTGCATCAAGTCCTTCGGGAGATACTAGCGGGGTACAAATAAAGTTTAATAATAATAATAACCTGAACCCTGCTACATGCACAATGGAGGACCTTCTTATAGTAACACTCCAAGTGGCCAGCTCCTGGTCAAAGAACATTTAATCAACTACCAAGCTTGCAAACTTTGTGTTTTGTTTGTTTGTTAAAAAATGCAATGCAACTGTTTGGTCTGCCTCTGACACAATAAATAAATATGTTGTATTATTTTATTTATTTATTTACTTTGCTTATATACCGCTGTATCTCAAGCCCGAAGGCGACTCACGGCGGTTCACAAACAGTAAAAACAGTAGAAACAGCAGTGGTATTTTGGGCTTGGCCTCATGTTAGCTGCCTCGAGTCCCCTCTGGGGAGATGGTGGCGGGTTACAAATAGAGTGTATTATTATTATTATTATTGTTATTATTATTATTATTATGGGGGCAACATTTGTTTCAGTCCCCTACAAATTGTATATACAGACAGGGCCGGTTTGCCAAAAGAAAACAAACCTCCCATTCAGAGGTAAGAATCTGAACATGAGGAAGAACTTCCTGACTGTGAGAGTCGTTCAGCAGTGGAACTCTCTGCCCCGGAGTGTGGTGGAGGCTCCTTTTTTGGAAGCTTTTAAACAGAGGCTGGATGGCCATCTGTCAGGGGTGCTTTGAATGCAATATTCCTGCTTCTTGGCAGGGGGTTGGACTGGATGGCCCATGAGGTCTCTTCCAACTCTATGATTCTAAGGGAGGGCCCAGCTCTGTTGCTTAGCAACAGGCATCATTTCAGGTTTCCCTACGTTCCTTCCGAAGGCCGCGTCCTTCAGACACAGCGAGTTGCTTGGTTCGCTCTCCCTTCTCTCCCTCACTCTCTCTCCCTGAGGCCTTGTCCCCAGAGGGAAGCCAGGCTCAGAGGCGAAGCTTCCCTCACAATGAACGGAGCGCGAAGGGAGGGAGGCGCTGAGGCCTAGGCCTGAGCCTCCCCACCGACCTGGATGTTGAAGTCGGCCGGGTAGAGGCTCCGGGCGGTGATGAGCCAGGCCTTGGCCGCCCACAGGTCCACCTGGACCAGCTCCCGCGCTCGCTTCACCAGGAACTCGCAGTCACCCTGCGCCGACATCTTGGCGGGAGCGCCAGGCTTCCACTGCACATGCGCAGAGCGGAGTCGCCGCCAATGGTGCCAGCCGGTTACTCTGCGCATGCTCCTCCCTAGCTGTCGCCATAAACTCACTCAATTACAAGAGTCCAACTTAATTTTAGAGGTTGTGAGTATAGAATATACTCACCTGGACACAGCATATTATTTGAGAACACAGAAGTGCTGGACCATTCTCACAAGCACCATGTCAGACTACACAGAGAAGCCACTGAAATCCACAAGTATGTGGACAGTTCCAACAGAAAGGAAGAAACCATGAAAATGAACAAAATCTGGCTACCAGTATTTTAAAAACTCTAAAATTGCAACAGCAAAACAGCAGAGAGGAAACAAACAAGGACATAAAATCACTCGCAACAAAAAAAGATTCCCCCAGGCACTTCCAAGCCATTAAATGCTAATCAAGGTGGGCAGTTCACACCTAGCTCCAGCAGACAAAAGTCCTTTGTCTCACCCTGGTCATTCCACAGATATATAAACCCATTTTCCTACTTCCAACAGACCTCACTACCTCCGAGGATGCTTGCCATAGATGCAGGCGAAACGTCAGGAGAAAAATTGCCTCCAGAACACGGCCATATAGCCCGGAAAAACCTACAGCAACCCTATAGAATATGACTTACTCAGAATTGGACTCCCAACTGCTCTCAACTCCATCCTACAGCTGGATCTAAACCAGGGATCCACAAACTTTTTAAACAGAGGGCCAGGTCACAATCCCTCAAACAGTTTGAGGGCCAGTTCATAATTTGAAAAAAGCATGAATGAATTCCTATGCACACTGCACATATCTTATTTGTAGTGGGGGAAAAAACACTTAAAAAGAATACAATAATAAAATGAAAATCAATTTAAACAAATATAAACTTGGGTTGTTGTAGGGTTTTTTTTTTTTTTGCTATATGGCCATGGTCTAGAGGCATTCTCTCCTGATGTTTCGCCTGCATCTATGGCAAGCATCCTCAGAGGTAGTGAGGTCTGTTGGAACTAGGAAAATGGGTTTATATATCTGTGGAATGACCAGGGTGGGACAAAGGACTCTTGTCTGCTGGAGCTAGGTGTGGATGTCTCAACTGAACACCTTGATTAGCATATAATGGCTTAACAGTGCCTGGAGCAATCTTTTGTTGAGAGGTGATTAGATGTCCTTGTTTGTTTCCTCTCTGTTGTTCTGTTGTAATTTTAGAGTTTTTTTTTTAATACTGGTAGCCAGATTTTGTTCATTTTCATGGTTTCTTCCTTTCTGTTGAAATTGTCCATATGCTTGTGTATTTCAATGGCTTCTCTGTGTAGTCTGACATGGTGGTTGTGAGAGTGGTCCAGCATTTCTGTGTTCTCAAATAAAATGCTGTAGGGGACTCCCAACTGCTCCAGGTGGGTTCATTAGGTGCTCTGCTATGGCTGACTTCTCTGGTTGGAGTAGTCTGCAGTGCCTTTCATGTTCCTTGATTCGTGTTTGGGTAATGCTGCGTTTGGTGGTCCTTTGGTGGTCCTTGGTGATCCAAACACAGCGCCCAAACACGAATCAAGGAACATGAAAAGCACTGCAGACTACTTCAACCAGAGAAATCAGCCACAACAGAGCACCTGTTGAACCAACCTGGACACAGCATTTTATTTGAGAACACAGAGATGCTGGACCACTCTCACAACCACCATGTCAGAAGACATAGAGAAGCCATTGAAATAAACAAGCATGTGGACAATTTCAACAGAAAGTAGGAAACCATGAAAATGAACAAAATCTGGCTACCAGTATTTAAAAAAAACCCTAAAATTACAACAGCACAACGACAGAGAGGAAACAAACAAGGACATCTAATAACCTCTCAACAAAAGTTTGCTCCAGGCACTGTCAGACCATAATATGCTAATCAAGGTGGTCAGTTGAAACATTCACACCTAGCTCCAGCAGACAAGAGTCCTTTGTCCCACTCGGTTATTCCACAGATATATAAACCTTTTTTCCTAGTGCCAACAGACCTCACTACCTCTGAGGATACTTGCCATAGATGCAGGCGAAACGTCAGGAGAAAATGCCTCTAGACCATGGCATATAGCCTGAAAAAACCTACAACAACCCAGTGATTCCGGTCATGAAAGCCTTCAACAATACAAACTTATTAGTATTTCAATGGGAAGTGTGGACCTGCTTTTGGCTGATGAGATAGGATTGTTGTTGTTTTGTGCTTTCAAGTCATTTCAGACTTAAATTGACCCTGAGCGAGGACTGGGTAAATGACCTTGGAAGGCCATATTTGGCTCCTGGGCCATAGTTTGAGGACCCCTGATCTAAACTGTCTTGCATCCCAGGTTCGGATCCCATATTATCTAATTTGAATTTGGGGCTCTTCCAGACGGCCACGTAACTCAGAATATGAAGGCAGATAATTCACAGTATCTGCTTTGAACTCGGTTATCTGAGTCCACATTGCCATATAATCCGGTTCAATGTGGATTTTATACAGCCTCAGAATACCCAGATCATCTGTCTTGATATTCTGGGTTATATGGTTGTGTGGAAGGGCTCTCAGATAGAATCATAGAATCATAGAGTTGGAAGGGACCTCATGGGCCATCCAGTCCAACCCCCTGCCAAGAAGCAGGAATATTGCATTCAAAGCACCCCCGGCAGATGGCCATCCAGTCTCTGTTTAAAAGCTTCCAAAGAAAGAGCCTCCACCACACTTCGGGGCAGAGAGTTCCACTGTTGAACGGCTCTCACAGTCAGAAGTTCTTCCTAATGTTCAGATGGAATCTCCTTTCTTGTAGTTTGAAGCCATTGTTCTGTGTCCTTCGGGGTGAGAAGGGCGGAATATAAATTTTGCTATCTATGGCTTGGATCTCGCTATCTGTGGCTGTTCTAAATTGCTCTATTTCATTGCCAGCTATGCTTACACTAATTCAGTGGACTAGCTATAGTTCAAGCACATCTAGTTTTTCTATATTATCAGCTGGGATTGCCATTTTAAAGGACTCTAGAAGCAGATGGCCTTGCCTGTGAACAAATGCTATTTAAATATGTATATCTGTACTACCTAACATAATATATTCATGACTTTTGCAAACATAATTTTCTTTTCTGGAAAGGTCTTTTATCTCCTCATTCCTGCCCTACTTTGCCAAAGTTCTTAGAACACTTGTGATGACTTATATAAACATTGAATATTTATTATTTCCTGAGCACCATCGAATCAAACCAGACTCTTGGAAACCGAAGTAAGCCCGATGTTTTTAATTTCCTGTTTCATTGTCTTTTAAGTGAATTGAGATAGAGAAATGGAGAGGGAGATCTTCCAATGGAGTAAGTTCTGGCAAAAGTTGTCATTCTGAAGTCCTTTCTACACTACCATTTAATCCAGGGTCTCTTCCATACTGCCCCTATATCCCAGGATCTGATCTCAGATTATTTGTTTATCTCAGATTATCTGGTAGTGGAGACTCATATAATCCAGTTTAAAGCTGATAATCTGGGATCCGATCCAGGGATATAGAGCAGTGTAGAAAGGGCCCAGGTTATCAAAGCAGTCAGCAGATAATCCACATTATTGAAATGGATTATAGGAGGACCCTTCTATACTGCCATATAAAATCCAGATTATCTTTCTGGAAAGTCAAGACCTTTCAGAGATCATAACCTTTGGAAAATCGGAATTTCCATAGCCTTTCGGAGAAAATGGCATTCACAACCATTTGAAAATCAGAACCTTTGGAAAGACATGACCTTTTAGAGATCATAACCTTTTGTAAATGTATGATCTTCCAGAGAAAAGCCAAAAAAATCGTTTGAGTAAAACCTTCTCTTCAGTGGTATATATCCATATGTACTTATGCAAAGCCATTTGACTTTCAGTTGTTAGACTGATAACCTCGTTGTCTCTGATCTGTTAGGAACAGAGATTATGCCAATGCACAAAATATAGCAGCTCTTCAGAAGTGTTATTTGTCACTCTTTCCACCTGCTACTAAGGAGGCTGTTCAGGTCCGGAACTGGTGCTTGGCCGCTGTGACGGTCTGGATGAGGGCGAAGAAATTGAGACTGAATCCAGACAAGACAGAGGTACTCCTGGTCAGTCGCAAGGCCGAACAGGATAAGGGGTTACAGCCTGTGTTGGATGAGGTCACACTCCCCCTGAAGACTCAGGTTCGCAGCTTGGGTATGATCTTGGATTCATCGTTGAGCCTGGAACCTCAGGTCTCAGTGGTGACCAGGGGAGCATTCGCACAGTTAAAACTTGTGCGCCAGCTGCGCCCATACCTTGGGAAGTCTGACTTGGCCACGGTAGTCCATGCTCTGGTTACATCCCATATAGACTAGTGCAACGCTCTCTACGTGGGGTTGCCTTTGAAGACTGTCCGGAAGCTTCAAATGATCCAACGCTCGGCAGCCAGGTTACTAACACGAGCAGCACTCAGGAAGCATACAACTCCTCTGTTGCGCCAGCTCCACTGGCTGCCAGTTTGCTACTGGGCACAATTCAAAGTGCTGGCCTTAGCCTATAAAGCCCTAAACCAGTGGTCCTCAACCTGGGTTCCCCAGATGTTTTTGGCCTACAACTCCCAGAAATCCCAGCCAGTTTACCAGCTGTTAGGATTTCTGGGAGTTGAAGGCCAAAAACATCTGGGGATCCCAGGTTGAGAACCAGTGCCCTAAATGGTTCTGGCCCAACTTACCCGTCCAAACGTATCTCCTCCTGTGAACCAACTAGGACGTTAAGATCGTCTGGGGAGGCCCTGCTCTCGGTCCCACCTGCATCACAAGTACGGTTGGCGGGAACGAGAGACAGGGCCTTCTCAGTGGTGGCCCCTCGGCTGTGGAACACCCTTCCCACAGAAATTAGATCGGCCCCCTCCCTGTTCACATTTCGGAGGAAAGTGAAGACCTGGTTGTTTGAGCAGGCATTTGAATAGGCAGTGTAACTAATATAGAAATATGGAACATTTGGATGATGAGACTGGATCTTGATTTTAACTATGAGACGAGATGAGATGTTCTGTTGTTTATCGATTGTTATAATGTTATTCTTTTAACTTGTTTTCAACTGTTTTTTTTATCATGTTTAAGTATTGTATTTGCTTTGTTAACTGCTCTGAGTCGCCCTGAGGGCTGAGAAGAGCGGTATCTCTCTCTCTCTCTCTCTCTCTCTCTCTCAGCGGTTGGGTTTCTTTCCCTCGTGCAGGAGCGGGGGAGGGGGTTCTTTTAACACAGGCTCTATATAGGCATTTAGACTTGTGGGGGGTAAGTTCTTTTGGTATCGAGTCTCTTTTAGGAGGACCTCCCCAGCCGAGGAGATCCTGAGGACCGCACCAAAAAGGGTCCTTGAACCTTGGTGAGGACAGCAAAGCCAATTCCAGCAGTGAAAATATTAAAAATAATAAATCCTCACCAAAGCGGAAGAAGTCAGCGACCGAGGTGTCTTTATTAGTGATTCAGCTGAGATCGGTTGCATTGTAGGAATAGTTCCACTACAAGCATGCCGCTACAGAATTTACAAGCATTTTTATAGAGAAAATACAGCAAAACAGTTTGAATTTCCCGCCCGCCCCTCTCCGCCCGGCTTCACGCTAATTGGTTGACAGCCTGAACAGCTGGGAGGAGGCTTGGTGGCCCGCCTTGCTCTGGGCCAATCAGCAAGCTTCTCCGCCTCTGGAGGGCCAATCGGCGCCCTTCTCTCGCTTCCGAGGATGGACGAATCAGGAGAGAGAGGGCGGGACGACCGCGGACAATGGGGGAAATGATGGGATTACCGATAGCCAGCCAGCTGGAAAATGAGGCTTTTGTTTTGGCCGGCTAGGTGTGACTTTCATAAGAAAGGCTTTCATGTTTCCTGTTTCCTGAGATCAGATAAGAAGTGTCCTTGATGAGTTTTGGCCGAAAGAACAACAGAGCCAGGGCAGGGGACCCTGGGGGTAATTCCTGTCCTTTTGTGAATCAATCAAGGTGTCCAGAGAAGCTTCCTTGCCTGCCAGACAAAGCAAACAAGAGGAAGTTTCAGCTTGCTATTGTCCATGCAAAAGGCTTGATGATTTGGTTGGTTTCGGGGGAGCTTGGCTTAGGCAGTGAGCAATCTCTGGTCGCAATTTTCTAGGGCAAAGGGCAAAGGGAAAGGCAAAGGGGCAGGCAATATTTCATAGCAAGATATATACATTCAAATCATAAGCATTTCATAGCAACAAAACCCCATCTTTGTCCCACATCCCAAGTATATTTAATAAGAGGATTAATTTTCATGAAGAAGCCTGAAGTCCAATGTTTTAAAAGGTCTTTGAGGAAAGTTCATGAGGGAGATAGTATGTACTGAAGTCCAAGACATGCAGGCAGAGAGTCCATGATCATTGGGAAGACTGGCAGATGAAACCCCAGCTGTGCTGCAACTGATTCACACTTTGGTCCTTGGGAAACTACAACTCTCACGAAGGGCAGAAGTTCCAAGATCCAGCCATTTCCCAAAAGCCTCGTGGGGTCCTGGTTGTTGTCAGTGCCTTGGCAATGTGACCAAGACTTAACCCTTGTGTAGTCTGGTGCCTTTGCCCTTTGCAGAACTATAAGTCACTATCCCTTACTTGGTGGGGGGGGGGGGGGATGCTCGACATCATTTTCCAGTTAATTTTTTTGAGTGGAGAACATAAATTTGAGTGGAGAACATAAATTGGACTGTTAGGTGTCTTGTGCCCAAATTTGGTGCCAATTGCCCCAGTGGTTTTTGAGTTATGTGAATATCACAAATGAACATTACATTTTTATTTATATACATCAGGGGTCCACAAACTTTTTAAACAGAGGGCCAGATCACAGTCCCTCAAAGTATTGGAGGGCCGGATTATAATTTGAAAAAAAAAGCATGAATGGATTCCTATGCACACTGCACATATCTTATTTGTTGTACAAAAAACACTTTGAACAATGCAATAATTAAAATGAAGAACAATTTTAACAAATATAAACTTATTCATATTTCAGTGGGAAGTGTGAGCCTGCTTTTGGCTGATGAGATAGGCCTGTTGTTGTGTGCTTTCAAGTCATTTCAGACTTAGGTTGGCCCTGAGCGAGGGCCGGGTAAATGACCTTGGAGGGCCGTATCCGGCCCCCGGGCCTTAGTTTGACGACCCCTGATATAGATGGTCACTCCTTGGCCAGAAAGGTGCACTGTGTCCAAATTTGGTGTCAATTCATCCAGTGGTTTTTGAGTTATGTCAATCCCACAAACCAACATTACATTTTTATTTTAGCATACGTTATTGTTTTTAACAGAATTTTATTATTGTTTTTACCTGTTATAATTGTTGAGGAATCGAATTGTTGCCAATCTGTGAACCGCCCCGAGTCGCCTCTGGGCTGAGAGGGGCGGCAAATAAATATGGCAAATAAATAAATAAATAAATAAATTCTTCTTCTGGGTTACAACAGAACTATGAGGAGGGCGACTAAAATGATCAAGGGTCTGGAGAACAAGCCCTATGAGGAGCGGCTTAGGGAACTGGGCATGTTTAGCCTGAAGAAGAGAAGGCTGAGAGGAGATATGATAGCCATGTATAAATATGTGAGAGGAAGCCACAGGGAGGAGGGAGCAAGCTTGTTTTCTGTTTCCTTGGAGACTAGGACGCGGAGCAATGGCTTCAAACTACAAGAGAGGAGATTCCATCTGAACATTAGGAAGAACTTCCTGACTGTGAGAGCCGTTCAGCAGTGGAACTCTCTGCCCCGGAGTGTGGTGGAGGCTCCTTCTTTGGAAGCTTTTAAGCAGAGGCTGGATGGCCATCTGTCAGGGGTGATTTGAATGCAATATTCCTGCTTCTTGGCAGGGGGTTGGACTTGATGGCCCATGAGGTCTCTTCCAACTCTTTGATTCTATGATTCTATGATTCTATGATTCTATGCCTGTCCCTCGTGGGCAAGATTAAGAAGTCACCAGTTGCATAAAGCTTGGAAGCATTTGTTTAGCTTTTTTGAAGACAAGAGACGTTTCTGTTTGATTGTTCATTAATAAAATACTTTGTTATATACTTCACAAGCCATCTAAAGGTCATTTGTGGTGGAAAACCTCTGAGAACTTCTCTTTGGGCCCCCTGGCTTCCCGTTGGGCAAAGGTTGCACGCCCTGTTCTAAAAGAAATTCTTTACAGGTTCAGCACGCAACAGAACAGTAGGTGTACTATAAATCCCAGAAACTACAACTCCCAAATGACAAAATCAATTCCTCCAACTCCACCAGTATTCAAATTTATTGGGTATTTGTGCCAAATTGGGTCCAGTGAATGAAAATACATCCTGCATATCTGATACATTACAATTCAAAGCAGTAGCAAAATTACAGTTATGAAGTAGCAAAGAAAATAATGTTATGGTTGGGGGTCACCACAATATGAGAAACTGTATGAAGGGGTCGTGGCATTAGGAAGGTTGAGAAACACTGGATTAGAAACTATCTGTTTGGAAGCACTTTATGTCATCCGTGAAGTAGCATCCGTACGGCAATTCAACAGAGATCATGAAGCAGCAGCACCTTCTATTTTTTTTTTAAAGAAAGGAAGAGCCTTCCTGCAAGCCAGTGGAAATTCACCTCTGCCAAGAGCATATTGAAAAGCTGTCTTCAGCCAGGAGCTGGCCAGTTTGAACAACTCTATTCCCTGTTCTGATTTGCACACTAGGCTCTTTGACGCAACAGAAAACTGCTCTCCCCCCACTTCCTTTTAAACCTGCCTGGACAATTTGAAGCTTGTGGATCTGCTCCTGCCCCCCACCTAACCCAGCATCAGAGGCCAGTTTATATGAGGATATTCTTGACCAGTTCATCCTGCTAAGCCATTTCACCCCCCCCCCCCCCCTTTTCCTGTTTTTTGTCAGGAAACTGGAAGGCAACGTAGGGTTTTCATTGTGGATCAGTGTGGCTGAACTCCTGACTATTTGACTGCTTTAGCAAGTAACCTGGTTTGGGAGACAGAGGCAAGTTAGCCACGCTCAAGGAATAGATCCACTGCAAGGTGGCCCTGAGTTGCGTGGATTAAGAAACAACACAACACAAAAGCCCAATCATCTCAAGGGTGTCCTATACAAAACAATTAATTGTCCTCATTTTGAAATAGTCTGCAACAAAGCAACTACGGAGAAGAATGTTGCTAAGCACTGGTGAGTTCATGCATGATACTTGCTTACAAGTGTATAAGTAAGAAATAGAATTGCTAATTCTGGAAGGTTTGCTTTTTGGAAAGCATTATTTGTCATTTCCTTTTCAACTCTGTGTAATTGTGCTTACTTCATAAGAGCCAGAACAGCAGAAACATAATTGACGTGGCTTGCTCTCTAGATCCTTTAAGATGATCCAACAGCAGCATTGTTTTTAATAGGACAGTAAACTAGACCTTTCTTTTCAGCTGTATTAGATGATGAAAAGGAAGGATGTGCTTTATTTGCAATTTGTCTGCATTTATCTTCCTTTACAGTATTAACTGAGAATTGAAATATTCTACATTTCAGTTTATGCATGCTTAATTCATGAGAGATCTAAATGTACGAGGGGTATTTTTCAAGTAAGGTCCGTTTTGTTGTAGACACTAGTAGTTCGTGCGCATACCGCAACGAGCGCGTGCATTGTGTACTGGCATGCCTCAGGAACAACTGTGCTCAGTTTCCGCTCTGTAGCTAACCTGTACGGTTCTGTTCTGTGCTTTAAAAATGTTTAAGACTATCAACTCACCCTCCGCATGTGAGGTTTGCTCAGTGATACGGTTTTTGTCAGCAAGGAACCTGCCTGCTGCAGAAATTCATCGACAGATTTGTGAAGTGTACGGTGATACTGTTATGAGTGAAAGCAAAGTGCCTAAGTGGGTACGACAATTCAAAGATGGACGTGACGTCAGGAAATTCGCTTGAGAGACCTGTTGTTGTGAAGTGCCTGTTCTCACGAATCCTTGCTTCAACTGAAGCCACCAAATTGTTTGTAATCGAAGAAGGGCAACCGGAGCGGTCCTCATCATGGACGTTGTCACGGCCATCTTTGAATTGTCGTACCCACTTACGAGCTTTGCTTTCACTCATAACAGTATCACCATACACTTCACATATCTGTTGATGAATTTCTGCAGCAGGCAGGTTCCTTGCTGACAAAAACCGTATCACTGAGCGAACCTCACATGCGCCTGGTGAGTTGATAGTCTTAAACATTTTTAAAGCACAGAACAGAACCGTACAGGTTAGCTACAGAGCGGAAACTGAGCACAGTTGTTCCCGAGGCATGCCAGTACACGACGCACGCGCTCGTTGCGGTATGTGCATGAACTACTAGTGTCTACAACAAAACAGACCTTACTTAAAAAATACCCCTCGTATTTATTTGTTTATTTATTTTATTTACCATATTTATATACTTATTTACTTAGGCAATCCCTCGTTGGCCAAGTCGGATAGTCTTCCAGGATCAGTATTCTTGTGGGTCCATAGGTGACTGTGGAGCCCTATTCTTGATCTACATCTTCTCCTGCAGTGAGGGCATTGGTTTCCAGGTGGAAGGCGGTCTTGGTCAGGGTTGGCTTGACATGCCTTCCTCTTTGCACGTTTCTCTCTTTCCCCCTCCATCCGTGCCTCTTCAAATTATGCAGCACTGCTGGTCACAGCTGACCTCCAGCTAGAGCGCTCAAGGGCCAGGGCTTCCCAGTTCTCAATGTCTATGCCAGAGTTTTTAAGGTTGGCTTTGATCCCATCTTTAAGTCTCTTTTCCTGTCCTCCAACATTCCGTTTTCTGTTCTTGAGTTCGGAGTAGAGCAACTGCTTTGGAAGACAGTAGTCAGACATACAGACAACGTGGCGGAGGACCATTGCTTCAATGCTGATGGTCTTTGCTTTTTCCAGCACGCTGACGTTTGTCTGCCTGTCTTCCCAAGAGATTTGCAGGATTTTCTGGAGGCAGAACTGATGTAATCGTTCCTGGAGTTGCATGTGACATCTGTAGACAGTCCATGTTTCGCAGGCATATAGCAGGGTTGGGGGGACAATAGCTTTATAAACAAGCATCTTCTTATCCCTACGGATGTCCCGATCCTCCAACACTCTCTGCTTTATTCGGAAAAATGCTGCACTCACAGAGCTCAGGCAGTGTTGTATTTCGGTGTCAATGTTGACTTTTGTGGAGAGGTGGCTGCCAAGGTAGCAGAAATGATCAACATTTTCTAATTTTACGCCATTAAGCTGTATCTCTGGCATTGGAGAGAGGTTGGCTGGTGACTGCTCGAAGTTCACTTTTGTTTTCTCAATGTTCAATGACAGGCCAAGCTTCTCGTATGCTTCTGTAAAGGTGTTTAGAGTGGCTTGTAGGTCGTCTTCTGAATGTGCACGGATGACGTTGTCATCAGCATATTGGAATCTATAACAGATGTTGTTGTAACCTTGGTTTTGGCTTTCAGTCTGCTGAGGTTAAATAGCTTGCCATCTGTCCGATAGATGATTTCCACTCTGGTGGGAAGCTTCCTGTCAACAAGATGTATCATAGCGATGAAGATGGAAAGTAAAGTTGGAGCAATAACACATCCCTGTTTGATCCCACATCCCTGCGAAGGTGTTTAGAGTGGCTTGTAGATCTTCTTCTGAATGCGCACATATACTGGCCCTCTCAGCCTGAAGGCGACTCAAAGCGGTTTACAGTCGGCAGTCAATGCCTCCAAACAACATAAAATACAGTTAAAAGCATTACATATAATATAAACCATATAAAAGCAATAAAACAATACAAGCCATAAAACACAAGTCCTCAGCGTCTCATCACTAAAATATTTTTTTCCGTTGCATTGTCCAATCGTTCCGTGGACTTCAATTAGTCTGTTACACTGTGTCTGCAATTGCCTGCTCAAACAGTCAGGTTTTGACTCTCTTTCAAAATGTTAGGAGGGAGGGGGCTGATCTAATATCCCTAGGGAGAGCGTTCCATAGCCGAGGGGCCACCGCTGAGAAGGTCCTGTCTCTCCTTCCCGCCAATCGCATCTGCAAAGGGGGCAGGACTGAGAGCAGGGCCTCTCCAGACGATCTTAAGTGTCTAGATGGTTCATAAGGAGAGATGTGTTCGGACAGACTTCTGAAGTTAACTGATAATAATCTTCAGAGTGCAAAATATGGATGACATTGTATTGTCGAAGGCTTTCATGGCCGGAATCACTCAGTTCTTGTGGGTTTTTTCGGGCTATATGGCCATGTTCTAGAGGCATTTCTCCTGACGTTTCGCCTGCATCTATGGCAAGCTTCCTCAGAGGTGAGGTCTGCTGGAGCTGGGAAAAAAGGGGTTTATATATCTGTGGAATGACCAGGGTGAGACAAAAGGCTTTTGTAAGTTGGGTTGGGTGTGAATCTTTCAACTGACCACCTTGATTAGCATACAATGGGCTGACTGTGCCTGGAGCAAACTCTTCTTGAAGACTGCCAGAGTTGGGGCCGGTCTGATGTCTTTAGGGAGTGAGTTCCAGAGTTGAGGGGCCACCACCGAAAAGGCCCTCTCTCTCGTCCCCACCAATCGTGCCTGCGAGGCTGGTGTGATTGAGAGCAGGGCCTCTCCGGATGATCAAAGGGATCATGTGGGTTCATATGCAGGCCCCAAACCGTTCAGGGCTTTGTAGGTAAGAATCTGCACCTTGAATTGGTTCCGGGAGATGAATGGCAGCCAGTGGAGCTCCTTGAACAGGAGGGATGACCGCTTCCTGTAAGGAGCCCCAGTTAACAACCTGGCTGACACCCGTTGGATCATCTGGAATCTCCGGGCCGTTTTCAAGGGCAGCCCCACGTAGAGTGCATTGCAGTAATCTAGTCTAGAGGTGACTATGACCTGGACTGTGACCTGGCCCTCTGTTTAGAAAGTTTGAGGACCCTGACTTGCAAGATAAATATGCTTCTCAAGGTTTTTTTCTCTCCCTGTCACCCTTAGACCTCCAAACTGCTTGCAATTACAATGTGAATTAACACATTCCTTATGAGAATGGAGAGAATGGGATCCCATTATGATGTCTACTTAGCAATAACCTGGCCATGCTAGACCTGTCCAGCAGGTTACTGAGATTTAATCAACACACCCTTTGGCCAGAATCACAAGACTGGAAGGGACTTCCAGCAGACCATCCAGATGCAACACCTAGATTATCAAATTCCCCTCCAGGTCTCAAAGTCCTTCACATCCCCAAGGACTCTTGAGACCTGGAAGCTGTAGAATACAAAAAAACCCCAAAACCCAATCTCTGTATTAAGCTTTTCTAATGCAAAATGTTTTAGAAATGGGCTCTTCACTGCCAAGTTCCCATACCAAGTGTATTTCTTTTCACCTTGGCAGCTTGCCATATCGCAGTGGCCTCAAGCACATAGGAATATTTATAAGGACAGGGAGAATTGTATATTTTGGAAATGGTTTGCTTCACGTAGGAGAGTGTCTTTGAATGTGTAATGGCAACAGCGAAAAATATTTTAATCTGGAAAACCACTTCGAAAACTAAGTGGCAATTTTTTTTCGACATTGCAGGAGTTTAAATTGCCAAGCAGGAGTCTTGTTACAAAAACCCACATTGCCAAAACTCAATGTAACACTAAAATGTACTGTTTTAAAAGTAACACATATATTCGTCTTCAAGATGCTGCAGGAGTCTGTTTTTGTCATTTTGGACAGTCATACTCAATAAGATAACTACAGATAGCTCTCATCTAAGAAGACTACATTTTTGAGTCAAGATTATGACGTATATATTGACATTACGATCTTGACAGATTAGAGAGATGGGCCAAAACTAACAAAATGAAGTTCAACAGTGACAAATGCAAGATACTCCACTTTGGCAGGAAAAACGAAATGCAAAGATACAGAATGGGTGACGCCTGGCTCGAGAGCAGTACGTGTGAAAAAGATCTTGGAGTCCTCGAGGACAACAAGTTAAACATGAGCCAACAATGTGATGTGGCGGCAAAAAAAGCCAATGGGATTTTGGCCTGCATCAATAGGAGCACAGTGTCTAGATCTAGGGAAGTAATGCTACCCCTCTATTCTGCTTCGGTTAGACCACATCTGGAATATTGTGTCCAATTCTGGGCACCACAATTCAAGAGAGATATTGACAAGCTGGAATGTGTCCAGAGGCGAGCGACTAAAATGATAAAAGGTCTGGAGAACAAGCCCTATGAGGAGCAGCTTAAGGAGCTGGGAATGTTTAGCCTGAAGAAGAGAAGGCTGAGAGGGGATATGATAGCCATGTATAAATATGTGAGAGGAAGCCACAGGGAGGAGGGAGCAAGCTTGTTTTCTCCTTCCCTGAAGACTAGGACGCGGAACAATGGCTTCAAACTACAAGAGAGGAGATTCCATCTGAACATGAGGAAGAACTTCCTGACTGTGAGAGCCGTTCAGCAGTGGAACTCTCTGCCCCGGAGTGTGGTGGAGGCTCCTTCTCTGGAAGCTTTTAAACAGAGGCTGGATGGCCATCTGTCAGGGGTGATTTGAATGCAATATTCCTGCTTCTTGGCAGGCGGTTGGACTGGATGGCCCATGAGGTCTCTTCCAACTCTTTGATTCTATGATTCTATGATTATGAGATGTTATAGATCGAAGCCAAGCACAATACGAATATAGTGATACTGCAGTGTTTAAATCATATTTCTGACTATCTATAGATACCAGTTCCTGGATACCATATCTTTGTTACAGTCTAACATGACTAATATAGGAATCCCAAGGTGGTAGTCATAATAATAGTTAGGGAAGGGGAGATAAAACTGGAATAAACTAACTACACTATGGAGATGTGTGCTTTCCACCTACGCAACTGTGAAGCCAACAGGAAATTGAAAGTCACCTGGAAAGGTGAAGAGCTTGAACATTGTTTCCATACTAAATATCTTGGTGTCACCTTAGATTGTCACCTGTTGTGCCACCTCTACAAAGTCCTGGAGATACTTATTTTGCATAGAATAATGGGAAAAATATACCCATGTCAGGGGCGGCTCAACCCATTACACAAAGTATGCATTTGCAGTATAGTTGATTTTGCCCAGGGGCTCTCTTGAGGCACTCTTGGGGGAAAATAGACCTTGACATATGCGAGTTGTAGTTACTGAGATGCAAAGTTCACCTACAATCTAAGAGCATTCTGAACTCCACCAATTATGGAATTGAATCAGATATGGCACACAGAACTCCCACAACGAACAGAAAATATATATCAGTGATTAGTTTGGGGGGGGGGGGGGCTCCAAAATACTGTTTGCTTACCGTTGAAAATTACCTAGGGCCACCTCTGCCCATGTCTGATTCCACAGCAAGCTGGCTTCAGGAAAGGCAAAAGCTGCACATCGCAAGTGCTGAACCTGAGTCAGCACATAGAAGATGGCTTTGAAAGGCAGCAAATCGCAGGAGCTGTCTTCATAGACCTGTCAGCGGCTTATGATACTGTAAACCACCGCCCCCTCCTGAGAAAAATGTATAATATCACAAAGTACTATCATCCCACCCGCCTCATAGGAAACCTGCTACAAAACAGGAGCTTCTTTGTTGAGTTCCAGGGCCAGAGAAGCAGATGGTGGAAACAGAAGAACAGCCTGCCTCAGGGGAGCGTGCTTGCTTCATCGATGTTCAACATCTACACAAATGACCAGCCACTGCCAGAAGGGACAGAGAGTTTCATCTATGCTGATGATCATGCCATTACCGCTCAAGCAGGGAGCTTTGAGATGATTGAACAGAAGCTCTCCGAAGCTCTAGGTGCTCTTACTGCCTATTACAGGGAAAACCAGCTGATCCCTAATCCATCTAAAACAAAGACATGTGCTTTTCACCTTAAGAACAGACAAGCATCCCAAGCTCTGAGGATCACCTGGGAAGAAATCCCACTGGAGCATTGCAGCACACCCAAATACCTGGGAGTCACTCTGGACCATGCTCTGACCTACAAAAAGCACTGCCTGAATATCAAGCAAAAGGTGGGTGCTAGAAACAATATCATACGAAAGCTGACTGGCACAACCTGTGGATCACAACCAGACACAGTGAAGACATCTGCCCTTGCGCCGTGCTACTCTGCTGCTGAGTATGCATGCCGAGTGTGGAACACATCTCACCACGCTAAAACAGTGGATGTGGCTCTTAATGAGACATACCACATTATCACGGGAGATAGGTGCGGTGTGCAGACAAACTTAAATCTCTAGTAAAGTGCATTTGGGATATGATGCTAGGAGTTTCCTATTCTGGGAAGGCACACTGGAACAGCCACGTCTTCAAGCTCTTCCAAAAGACTGCCAATGTTGGGGTTTGTCTGATGTCCTTGGGGAGAGAGTTCCAGAGTCGAGCGGCCACCAGAGAAGGCCCTGTCCCTCGTCCCAACCAAACGCGCTTGCGACACAGGTGGGATTGTGAGCAGGGCTTCTCCAGATGATTGGAGATATCGTGTGGGTTCGTATATAGAGATGCGGTCACGCAGGTAGGCGGGTTCCAAACCGTTTAGGGCTTTGCAGGTAAGCACCTGCACCTTGAATTGGGACCGGAAAATGAATGGCAGTCAATGGGGCTCCTTAAACAGGAGGGTTGACCTCTCTCTGTAAGGAGCACCAGTTAACAACCTGGCCGCCCCCCGTTGGACCAGTTGGAATTTCCATGCCGTTTTCAAGGGCAGCCCCACGTAGAGCGCGTTACAGTAGTCCAAATAAATTTATATTTGTTAAAATTATTCTTCATTTCAATTATTGTATTGTTTTTAAGTGTTTTTTTTGCACTACAAATAAGATATGCGCAGTGGGGATAGGAATTCATTCTTTTTTTTTTTTCAAATTATAATCCGGCCCTCCAACAGTTTGAGAGACTGTCACCTGGCCCTCTGTTCAAAACGTTTGAGGACCCCTGATCTAAACTGAAGCTGTTGATCCTCAAAATTGATATATGCAATTTCCACATATTCTTCTACATCAGTGTTTCTCAACCTGGGGGTCGGGACCCCTGGGGGGGTCATGAGGGGGTGCCAGAGGGGTCGCCAAACAATATTTTCCATTGGTCATGGGGGTTCAGTGTGGGAAGTTTGGCCCAATTCAATCATTGGTGGAGTTCAGAATGCTCTTTGATTATAGGTGAACTATAAATCCCAGCCACTACAACTCCCAAATGTCAAGGTCTATCCTCCACAAACCGTACCAGTGTCCACACTTAGGCATATTGAGTATTCATGCCAAGTTTGGTCCAGATACATCAGTGCTCTCTGGATGTAGGTAAACTACAACTCCAAAACCCAAGGTCAATGCCCACCAAATCTTTCTAGTATTTTCTGTTGGTCATAGGAACTCTGTGACCCAAGTTTGGTTCAATTCCATCATTGGTGGAGTTCAGAATGCTCTTTGATATTGTAGGTGAACTATAAATCCCAGCAACTACAACTCCCAAATGACAAAATCAATCCTCCCCTCAATCCCACAGGTATCCAGATTTGGGCATATCGAGTATTTGTGCCAAATGAATGAAAATACATCCTGCATACATTGGATATTTACAAGATAATTCATAACAGGAGCAAAATTACACTTGTGAAGTAGCAACTAAAATAATGTTATGGTTGGGGGTCACCACAACATAAGGAACTGTACTAAGGGGTCACGGCATTTGGAAGGTTGAGAACCCCTGTTCTACATCTTTTTGGCTCTTTCTCTTGGTAAACGATTTTGGATGTATCAATTTTCCTAATGTAGAAGACCTCTGACTTTTTCCTTGGTTTTCTTTAAACACCTGCCATGAATACCAGAGCCGAATCGCCCCATCCTGTGCTTCCACGTTTAGAACAATTTTGTCTTATGCAACAGACAATGGTGCCTTGATAATGTTACAGCTCAATCTCCTTAATGGAAACTGAATTAAATTAGCAGCACAAAACACGAAAGCATGCTGGAAAAGTCTTCAGTTGTGATCTCATGTCTGGGAAAGGAAACCTGATACATTATGCTGAATGTAAATCTAGCATGCCGGGTTCATGCAAGCTCAATGAAAAAGTCATTTCATTCAGAAAGCACAATATGAAATACTGCAAGAAGAAGAGGGGGGAAAGGGAGGGTGGTGGGTGGAAATCCTGGATGTTACCTAAAAGAAGGGAATGATGTAATGGCTGGTGGGAGGAGGCAAAGAGTCCCTTAACACGCACAGAGTTTCCCCTGCCTTTGGACCCTGGAAGAAAGTGAAGTGAAAAGCAGCTGGAAATGTCCTTTGCAGAAAAACTCCACGCAGAAAAGTCGGACAAATACCTCTTTCCAGTAAGTTTTGAACTTTTCTGATTGTTAACATCTATACATTGGACAAATCTATAATGTGTGTACATTTGTCTCGGCTCCAATTCATATTCATCTCTCCTTCCTCTCCTCCTTTTCCTTTCTTTCTCACTGTACGATCCTCAGGACTGAGACCCACCTTTTCACGTCTCACTGTAAAGCTTTACATACATGGATAATGCTCTAAAAGTAAATAATAATATAGAGCACTATATTCTTTTATTTAACTAAGGTGGGGGAGATAAACTGTACTGTAAAACAAAAATTCAATATGAACGTATATCATTTGAAGTAAGCCTGTTGATTTGGTGTACCTTACTTTCAAATACATGATTACAGGACTGGGATACAGGTTTGAGATAGATAGATAGATAGATAGATAGATAGATAGACAGACAATAGAATATTTAATAATAATAATAATAATAATAATAGAAGTAATTGTCTAGAACTGTTTTTTTCCAAAAAAAATTGCAATTGGAAGAATTCTTTTTTTTTTTTTAGGATGCTCTAAACCAACTTTTATTGAAACACATAAACAAATAACTCTTTGCAATTCATTGTCGAAGGCTTTGCAATTCATTAGATACACAAAGGGATTTTTCTCCATTTGCCAAACTTTCCCCAGACTTCACAATCTACAAGTTGGACTCTCTTCTTCTTCCTCTTCTGGCAAAGTCCCCCCAAAAATTCATCAAATGCGATGGGAACCCCAACAATAGTCTTTTCCTCTTGGGATGGATCTATGTTCCCATATTGTGGAGGGACAGTGACAGGCTTCAACCCAAAGATAGTGGTGTGTGCATCTGGGCTTTGGAAAGTGTCAGTCCAAAAACTCTAGTCTCCAAAACTTAGGATTCCAATTTCCATGGTGGGTTGTGTATCTGGCTTTAGAAGATGATCTCCAAAACCTCAAAAGTCTCCAAAAACTCAAACTTAAATGGCAGTTGGGTATGTGGTTTTGGAAGGTGTCAGTCCAAAAACTCAAAAGTCTCCAAAACTCAGCAATTGGAAGAATTCTTAAGGATTTGAGAGCAGAAGATTGTAACCAAAAGTTACCGACACACAGGAAATGTTCTGTTATATTATGGTAAATGTTACATCTTAAAATATTTGTGTCCAACACTTTCTCCCAAGTAGCTCAGGGTAACTTGCATGGTGTTGCCCCCCCCCCCCCCATATTCATTTTATCCTTGCATGACCCATGAGAAGAAGATATACAAGAAAATGCAATCGACCCAGGATTGCCCTGTGAGTACTGTGATTGAGAAGGGAATTAAATATTGATTCCAACAGTGTAGCCATTATACTTACTTATAAATATATAACCTTCCATATATGTTTATCTCATTTAACAACCTCATACATATAGTAAAGGAATATGCAGGGAATGCCGTGGATGTAGTGTACCTGGATTTCAATAAGGCCTTTGACAAGGTCCCCCATGACCTTCTGGAAAACAAACTAGTCCAATGTGGGCTAGGCAAAACTACCATTAGGTGGATCTGTAATTGGTTAAATGGACGAACCCAGAGGGTGCTCACCAATGCTTCCTCTTCATCTTGGAAAGAAGTGGCGAGTGGAGTGCCGTTCCGTCCTGGGCCCGGTCCTGTTCAACATTTTTATTAATGACTTAGATAAAGGGTTAGAAGGCAGGATCATCAAGTTTGCAGACGACACCAAATTGGGAGGGATAGCCAATAGGGCTGGGCGGTTTCGTTTCGTTAATTCGTAATTCGTTAATAATTCGTCAATTTTTTCAATTACAAAACGATAACGAACCATTCTGGAGCAATTTTTTTAAAAAAACGAATTTTTAAACACGTTTTGTAAATGCTTTGTATTTCGTTATTGTATTCGTTTCGTTATTGTTCTGAGGTCGTTTCGTTATTATTTCCGCATGTCTGGGGCAAGTTTTTTGTTTAATTAGTGAAAAAAAATTATAATATCACACCAACAGTCAACAACAGAGGGAGAGGGAAGCTTCAGAAGTTTTTGGAGGTTTTTTAGCGTATTTCGCGGTCGCGTCCGCCACTAACAAATCGATTCGTTATTGTTTCGGAAATCGATTCGTTAATGTTTTGTAATTTTTTTCACATTTACGAAATTTCGTAAATATCGAACTTTTTAAAAGGAAAATTTTGTAATTATTTTAAATAACGAAACACAAAACCCCCCAAAAAACGAATCGATTTTAGAAACAAATTTTTCCGTTGTTACCCAGGCCTAATAGCCAATACTCCAGAGGACAGGAGCAGGATTCAAAACGATCTTGACAGATTAGAGAGATGGGCCAAAACTAATAAAATGAAGTTCAACAGTGACAAATGCAAGATACTCCACTTAGGCAGGAAAAATGAAATGCAAAGATACAGAATGGGAAACAATGCCTGGCTCAAGCGCAGTACGTGTGAAAAAGATCTTGGAGTCCTCGTGGACAACAAGTTAAACATGAGCCAACAATGTCATACGGTGGCAAAAAAAGCCAATGGGATTTTGGCCTGCATCAATAGGAGCATAGTGTCTAGATCTAGGGAAGTAATGCTACCCCTCTATTCCGCTTTGGTTAGACCACACCTGGAATGTTGTGTCCAATTCTGGGCACCACATTTGAAGAGGGATATTGACAAGAGGAATGTGTCCAGAGGAGGGCGACTAAAATGATCAAGGCTCTGGAGAACAAGCCCTATGAGGAGCGGCTTAAGGAGCTTGACATGTTTAGCCTGAAGAAGAGAAGGCTGAGAGGAGATATGATAGCCATGTATAAATATGTGAGAGGAAGTCACAGGGAGGAGGGAGCAAGCTTGTTTTCTGCTTCCTTGGAGACTAGGATGCGGAACAATGGCTTCAAACTACAAGAGAGGAGATTCCATCTGAACATGAGGAAGAACTTCCTGAATGTGAGAACCGTTCAGCAGTGGAACTCTCTGCCCCGGAGTGTGGTGGAGGCCCCTTCTTTGGAAGCTTTTAAACAGAGGATAGATGGCCATCTGTCAGGGGTGCTTCTTGGCAGGAGGTTGGACTGGATAGCCCATGAGGTCTCTTCCAACTCTATGATTCTATGATTCTATATTATCCCATG
Organism: Anolis sagrei; assembly: GCF_037176765.1. NCBI lineage: Eukaryota > Metazoa > Chordata > Lepidosauria > Squamata > Anolidae > Anolis > Anolis sagrei. Next base: position 55,377,213 of record NC_090026.1, on the reverse strand, counting down.
AGATAGATATCCCCTCTCTTTCCAACTGACTCCCCTCGGTGAGAGAGCGTGGGTTATAAATAAAGTATTATTATTATTATTTTACTGATACAAAATCACAGTATGTCACAGCAAAGAGATCTATATATTGGATTTCGTATCACAAAATCACAAGTCCAACACTTCCCAAGTGCCTAGGACTGTGTGATGTATTTTCTAATGATTTGCACAGATCCAAGTAAGGTGGCTTTTTGCAGTTCACATATCGCGATTTTGTCAATGTTTATTGTTTCCAAATGCTGGCTGAGATCTATTGCTATGGCAGCCAGTGTGCCGATGACCACTGGGACCACCTGAACTGGTTTATTGCAGAGCCTTTGCAGTTCGATTTTGAGGTTCTGATAATGGCTGAGTTTTTCCTGTTGTTTTTCTTCAGTGTGACAGTGTGGCAACATCAATCATCCAAACTTTTTTCTTTTCCACAATCATGATGTCTAGTGATGTATTATTATTGACACAAAAGCACAGTATGTCACAGCAAACGAAATCTATATGCTGGATTTCGTATCACAAAATCACAAGTCGAACACTCCCAACTATCTAGGACTGTGTGATGTATTTTCGAATGATGCGTGCAGATCCAAGTAAGGTGGCCTTTTGCAGTTGACCGATTGTGATTTTGTCAATGTTTATTGTTTCCAAATGCCGGCTGAGATCTTTTGGCATGGCACCCAGTGTGCCAATGACCGTGATTTATTATTATTATTATTATTATTATTATTATTATTATTATTATCCTGCTTGACCAGAGTTTGGAAAAGTTACCTTTCAGTCACTTCTCCTCACCCCATCTCACTCCAAAAACATGCTGGTCAGAGGATTCTGGGAGTTGTAGTCCTAAAAGTTATGTTTCTAAGCTCAAGCCTTTCTCCAGTGGCTTTTTATAACTACAAGCACATGCAATTATTATAAACGTAAAAGGAAATAATAATAATAATAATAATAATAATAAAACTTTATTTATACCCCGCCACCATCTCCCCAAGGGGACTCGGAGCGGCTTACATGAGGCCGAGCCCAACAACACATCAATAAAAACAGCAAGCAATAAGCAAATAAACAATACAATTAATATAACTCAACATATAGACAATAACACGCAAAGATTTAAAAACCTATGGTTGGGCCAGATGTAAAAGTTTAAAAATTTAAAAATAAATCCTGGGCATGAACAGAGGTAGGTAGGATGTATCTAGTAGGAGGGTTTTAAAGGAAATTTAGGGAGAACAACCCAACGGATAGTTAAAGTGCTTCTGAGGACATTTTGCAGGGACTTATTTCCTTTATTAGTTGGTTTTCCCTGTAATAGGCAGTAAGAGCACCTAGAGCTTCGGAGAGCTTCTGTTCAACCATCTCAAAGCTCCCTGCTTGAGCGGTAATCTAAAACACAGACATGTGCCTTTCACCTTAAGAACAGACAAGCATCCTGAGCTCTGAGGATTACCTGGGAAGGAATCCCACTGGAGCATTGCAGCACACCCAAATACCTGGGAGTCACTCTGGACCGTGCTCTGACGTACAAGAAGCACTGCCTGAACATCAAGCAAAAAGTGGGTGCTAGAAACAATATCATACGCAAGCTGACTGGCACAACCTGGGGATCACAACCAGACACAGTGAAGACATCTGCCCTTGGGCTATGCTACTCTGCTGCTGAGTACACATGCCCAGTGTGGAACACATCTCACCACACTAAAACAGTGGATGTGGCTCTTAATGAGACATGCCGCATTATCACAGGGTGTTTGCGCCCTACACCACTGGAGAAATTACACTGCTTAGCCGGTATTGCATCACCTGACATCCAGTTGGCTGGGAAGTAGCTTACTTACTTACTTACTTACTTAGGCGATCCCTCGTTGGACGAGTAAGATGGTCTTCCATCATGGGTTTCCTTGTGGGTCCGCATGTGGCTGTGGAGCCCTATTCTTGCTCTGCATCTTCTTCTGCAGTGAGGGCATTGGTTTCCAGGTGGAAGGCGGTCCCGGTCGGGGTTGGCTTGACGTGCCTTCCTCCTGGCACGTTTCTCTCTTTCACCCTCCACTCGTGCCTCCTCGAATTCTGCAGCACTGCTGGTCACAGCTGACCTCCAGCTGGAGCGCTCAAGGGCCAGGGCCTCCCAGTTCTCAGTGTCTATGCCAGAGTTTTTAAGGTTGGCTTTGAACCCATCTTTAAATCTCTTTTCCTGTCCACCAACATTCCGTTTTCCGTTCTTGAGTTCGGAGTAGAGCAACTGCTTTGGGAGACGGTGGTCAGGCATCCGGACAACGTGGCCTGTCCAGCGGAGTTGGTGTTGGAGGACCATCGCTTCAATGCTGGTGGTCTTTGCTTCCTCCAGCACGCTGACGTTTGTCCGCTTGTCTTCCCAGGAGATTTCCCAGGACAGTCCATCGAGGGGGAGGGAAGTAGCAGCCAATAGTGAAAGGACCAAGGCAGTGACATTCCCAGCTCATCCCTTGTTTGGGTATCAGCCAGCACGTCAACGACTTAAATCAAGAAATAGTTTTCTTAGATCTACAGAGACACTCGCTGAAACACCTCAGCAAGCGAGAGTCCTAAAGTGGCAGGCTCAAACCCAGCACCTCAATCCGTGGGTGATACCGGATGAGAGACTCCCTCCTGGGCACTCAGAAGACTGGATGACTTGGAAGGCGCTGAACAGACTGCGCTTTGGCACCACGAGATGCAGAGCCAATCTTAAGAAATGGGGCTACAAAGGTGAATCCACAACATGCGAGTGCGGAGAAGAGCAAACCACAGACCACCTGCTGCAATGCAACCTGAGCCCTGCCACATGCACAATGGAGGACCTTCTTGCGGCAACACCAGAGGCACTCCAAGTGGCCAGATACTGGTCAAAGGACATTTAATCAACTACCAAGTTTTCAAATTTTGTGTTGTTTTTTTAATCTGCTTGTTTGTTTTGTTCTGTTAGAAATGTAATACAATGGTATGGTTGCTGATGGCACGATAAATAAATATTTCCTTTATTCAGGAAATCATAGTCCAGAATTTGCAAGGCCTGAACAAGGCAGTTGATGATCTTGAAAGTCTCTCATTCTATAAATCTAAGTCTAGCTGATAGCAAATAACAACAAATGAGTCACAGGCAAAGACATCATCCCAGCAACTGCCAATGGACAGCACTACATTATCTATATAAATAAAAATGTAATGTTTGTTTGTGGTATTCACAGAACTCAAAAACCACTGGGGGAATTGACACCAAATTTGGACACAATACACCTAACAACCCAATGTATGTCCTTCACTAAAAAAAATGATTTTGTCATTTGGGAGTTGTAGTTGCCGGAATTTATAGTTCACCTACAATCAAAGAGCATTCTGAACCCCACCAACGATGGAATGGAACCAAACTTGGGACACAGTTCTCCCCTGACCAACAGAAAATACTGGAAGGGTTTGGTGGGCAGTGTCCTTTGGTTTTGGAGTTGTAGTTCACCTCCATCCAGAGATCACTGTGGACTCAAACAATGATGGATCTGGACCAAACTCTACATGAATACTCAATATGCCCAAATGTGAACACTGGTGGAGTTTGGGGAAAATAGAATCTTGACATTTTGGAGTTGTAGTTGCTGGGATTTATAGTTCTCCTACAATCACAGAACATTCTGAACCCCAACAACAATAGAATTGGGCCAAAGCTCCCGCCCAGAACCATGTGGTCCACAGCAACGCATGGCAGGGGACGGCTAGTGCCTTTATAAAAACGAACACGAAGGGAAATGTGAGTTTTACAAATTCCATCCATTAGAGTTCTTCTCCTATAAGGTACAATCTCAACCATACCTGGTCTAACCAGATTGATACAAATCTAAGCAAATTTACCACCCCACTCTTCAAACATTTACCTTGAATAGGTAGAATTCCAAGTATTTGCCCCTCCAGTGTCCTTTGGCTTAGATTTCCACCTTTAAAACAAACAGGAAAGACAGGATTCTCCGAGACAAGACTGAGGAACCTACTCTATATTATCATCTACCTAAATGTTCTTGGGAAAAATCTTTTGACAACAGCACCTGGGGTAACAGGGCCTAAAAGAGGAACAGCAGCCACTAATCTATATAAATAAAAATGTAATGTTCGTTTGTGGGATTAACAGAACTCAAAAACCACTGGACGAATTGACACCAAATTTGGACACAAGACACCTAACCGTCCAATTTATGTCCTTCACTAAAAAAAAATTGATTTTGTTATTTGGGAGTTGTAGTTGCTGGGATTTATAATTCATCTACAATCAAAGAGCATGCTGAACCCCCCCCAACGATGGAATTGAACCAAACTTGGCACACAGTTCTCCCATGACCTACAGAAAATACTGAAGGGTTTGGTCAGCATTGACCCTGAGTTTGGGAGTTGTAGTTCACCTATATCTAGAGATCACTGTGGACTCAAACTATGATGGATATGGACCAAACTCTACACAAATACTCAATATGCCCAAATGTGAACACTGGTGGAGTTTGGGGAAAATAGAATCCTGACATTTGGGAGTTGTAGTTGCTGGGATTTATAATTCACCTACAATCAAAGAGCATTCTGAACTCCACCAACGATAGAATTGATAGTGGGCCATAGCAACGCGTGGCAGGGGATGGCTAGTGTCAGAATAAAGATAGTTTAAGAAAATGGAAACATTATTACTGCCATATAGAGAACAGACATTCTCAGTGCATTCATGACTACTGAGTGAACTTGGTTTGGCTTGACAATTAACTTCACTCAAGGCATGAACAGCTTGCAAGAAAGGTTGCATGTTTAATAAACAAATGTTATTGTTGTTTCATGAGGAGACAGGAAAATTTAGAGAAGATAATGATGCTGGGGAAAATGGAAGGAAAAAGGAAGAGGGGCCAACCAAGGGCAAGATAGATGGATGGCATCCTTGAAGTGACTGGCTTGACTCTGAAGGAGCTGGGGGAGGCGATGGCCAACAGGGAGCTCTGGCGTGGGCTGGTCCATGAGGTCACAAAGAGTCGGAAATGACTGAACGAATGAACAACAATTGTTGTTTCTTGCTTTTACTGTTAATACTCGCCACTGCAATGTCCCGACAAGACAGAGGTCCTTCTGGTCGATCGTAAACCAGACCGGGGTATAGTGTGGCAACCTGTGCTGGACGGGGTTGCACTCCCCCTGAAGTCACAGGTCCGCAGTTTGGGGGTCCTCCTGGATTCTTCCCTTACGTTTGAGGCTCAGGCGTCGGTGGTGGCTGGGAGGGCCTTTGCACAATTAAGACTGGTGTGCCAACTGCGACCGTACCTCAGGAAGGCAGATCTGGCCAAAGTGGTCCACGCCTTAGTCACCTCTAGACTGGATTACTGCAATGCACTCTACGTGGGGCTGCCCTTGAAAATGACCCGGAAATTTCAGATGATCCAATGGGCGGCAGCCAGGTTGTTAACTGGGGTGCCCTACAGGGAGCAGTCAACCCTCCTATTCAAGGAGCTCCACAGGCTGCCATTCATTTACCAGACCCAATTCAAGGTGCAGGTTCTTAAAGCCCTGAATGGTTTGGGACCCGCCTACCTGTGTGGCTGCATCTCCATATACGAACCCACACGATTCCTTCGATCAACTGGAGAGGCCCTGCTCTCGATCCCTCCAGCATCGCAGGCATGATTGGTGGGGACGAGAGAGAGGGCCTTTTCAGTGGTGGCCCCTCGACTCTGGAACTCACTCCCTAAAGACATCAGACAGGCCCCAACTGTGGCAATCTTCAGGAGGAGCTTGAAGACGTGGCTGTTCCAGTGTGCCTTCCCGGAATAATGATCCTATAGCACTTTGTTCTCCAAAGCACTTTACATTTCTTTAGGTCTGCTCGTATGCCCTTCCACAAACACCAGTATCACCTTTTTGTCCATGTCCCAGCATTACTTTCAATTTTAACTTTACATTTGGCCTTCCCACTGTTTTTAACTGTGGGTTGTCTTATTGATAATGTTGTATATTTTATTGTCTATGTTTTTTATTGCTTGTATTGTTGTTTTATTGCTTGTTTTGTTGTATTTGGGCTCGGCCTCATGTAAGCTGCACCGAGTTCCTTGGGGAGATGGTAGTGGGGTACAAATAAAGTGTTGTTGTTGTTGTTGTTGTTGTTGTTGTTGTTGTTGTTATTATTATTATTATTATTGGGAACTGGTGTTATGTTCTGACAATATTAAATTTCCTAGTTGTGAAATCTTGGATTCCAAAATTATTTCAGCTTCTCACACAGTGGCCTCATGCAAACAATGACCACATTACAACACTGAGGAGACAAGTTTAAAAACGCCCACAATTCTATGTAGTAGTAATAATAATAATAATAGTATTTATTATTATTATTATTATAAATATTATTATTATTATAACTACATGACAGGACTGGACATTGTTTTAATGAGTATTTATAGAATTATGTTTTATTACAGTGTTATGATTTTATCGATGTTGATGTTTTATATTGTTATTGTGTTCTTGGTGGCATTGAATTTTGCCTTGTAAACCGCCTCGAATAAATAATACTTTATTTATACCCCACCACCATTTCCCCAAGGGGACTCGGGGCGGCTTACATGAGGCCAAGCCCAACAATACAGCAAAGTAAATATAAACATAAAAATACAACAATAAAATAAATGAAAGCAAAAATACAAAATACAAAAAATACAAAGAAAAAAACAATACAAGTAAACATGCAGCGGTATAAAAACACAATAAATTAAATGACAACAGTTGAACACAATGGGCAGGGCTGGTTGCAAAGATTTAAAAATTTAAAACACTGGGTGAGAAAGCAATGTAATGTATCTGGAAGGAGGATCCGATGGGACAAAAAAACAATACGTTTCCTTCTGTTCTCGCCTTTGCCCCTATCGTCAGTATGTGAATCAATATAGAGGCCCATAATGGGTTACTATAAAATCCAAACCGGAAAATAACTGGAGCTGAGACAGGACAAGGTCTTGTAAGAAAAGATAGCTCGCCTTGATAAGTATTTGACAGTTGATGTTTGAAGCTCTGTAACCTAAGGTCTTAAATGCTGCAATTGCCTTCAGTTATAAATGGAAGTATTCGTCTAAATCAGTGAGATGTAATTTCTGTTAGCACAACTGTTCCTTTCACTGGTAAAGAGCTTGTATCGTAGCAGTCAAAGGCATAACTGTGTAGAATAGAAGCGTAACAGACATAGCTGTATTTTATGCTCCACACTGACCCCGTTCTTAATGAATAGGTATCTGTCAGAAGCTACTTTTCACTGAGGAGACTGATGGCATAGGCATTTGGCAAATATGTAAGAATGAAAAGGTGTTAAGCTGTTGGCACGTCTACTGGAAGAGCAGGGATGTAGGTCTCAAGAAAAGGTTTATCTTGTAGTTAAAGTGTCCAATGCATTTAAGCACAGACCTTGGAGTACCATGTATGCATAGACACTGGATGGTATTTATTTATTTATTATTTATTTGCTTTATTTCTATACCGCGTTTCTCAACCTAAAAAACTCAATGCGGTTTACACAAAAATAATAATAATAATAATAATAATCATCATCATCATCAATTTGCAGACGACACCAAATTGGGAGGGATAGCCAATACTCCAGAGGACAGGAGCAGAATTCAAAACGATCTTGACAGATTAGAGAGATGGGCCAAAACTAACAAAATGAAGTTCATCAGTGACAAATGCAAGATACTCCACTTTGGCAGAAAAAATGAAATGCAAAGATACAGAATGGGTGACGCCTGGCTCGAGAGCAATACGTGTGAAAAAGATCTTGGAGTCCTCGTGGACAACAAGTTAAACATGAGCCAACAATGTGATGTGGCGGCAAAAAAAACCAATGGGATTTTGGCCTGCATCAATAGGAGCATAGTGTCTAGATCTAAGGAAGTAATGCTACCCCTCTATTCTGCTTTGGTTAGACCACATCTGGAATATTGTGTCCAATTCTGGGCACCACAATTCAAGAGAGATATTGACAAGCTGGAATGTGTCCAGAGGAGGGCGACTAAAATGATCAAGGGTCTGGAGAACAAGCCCCATGAGGAGCGGCTTAAGGAACTGGGCATGTTTAGCCTGAAGAAGAGAAGGCTGAGAGGAGATATGATAGCCATGTATAAATATGTGAGAGGAAGCCACAGGGAGGAGGGAGCAAGCTTGTTTTTTGCTTCCTTGGAGACTAGGACGCGGAACAATGGCTTCAAACTACAAGAGAGGAGATTCCATCTGAACATTAGGAAGAACTTCCTGACTGTGAGAGCCGTTCAGCAGTGGAACTCTCTGCCCTGGAGTGTGGTGGAGGCTCCTTCTTTGGAAGCTTTTAAACAGAGGCTGGATGGCCATTTGTCAGGGGTGATTTGAATGCAATATTCCTGCTTCTTGGCAGGGGGTTGGACTGGATGGCCCATGAGGTCTCTTCCAACTCTATGATTCTATGATTCTATCATCATCTTTATTTATACCCCACCACCATCTCCCCAAAGGGGACTCGGGGCAGCTTACATGAGGCCAAGCCCAAACAACTAATTACAACAAAGTAAGACTGAAAATGCAAACAATAAACAACATCATAATTACATAAAACATGTGAAAAGTTTCTTTTTATAATATATCAACATTCCTTGGGACTCCACAAGATATTTTTCCTTCAAAAAGGACTCCCGCACCTGAAACCATCTGAGGACATTTTTCTAGATCTCATCGTTCTAAGTTTTTCTGGATCTCATAGCTTCCGTGTTATTGAGTAACCAAATCTGCCTCAAGTTTTAGTCTAATGTTTAAAATGTGCTGAAATTATTTTGAGATGGGACACCATACCTTGGATAACTTCTGAACTTTGCTATTGGTTGTTGGCTCTGATGTCCATTTTATATATTGCTTAATGTTGTTTTCATCTTGTTTTATATTGTTTTGTGTTATTACTTTCTTGTTATGCATTTTAATGTGTTATTTTTAACTGCATTGTTGGGTTTGGCCCCATGTAAGCCATCTAATCAAGGTGAAAGAAGAAAGCGCAAAAGCTGGGTTGCAGCTAAACATAAAAAAAACCAAGATCATGGCAACAAGAATGATTGACAACTGGAAAATAGAGGGAGAAAACGTGGAGGCCGTGACAGACTTTGTATTTCTAGGTGCAAAGATTACTGTAGATGCAGACTGTGGCCAGGAAATCAGGAGATGCTTCCTTCTTGGGAGGAGAGCAATGTCCAATCTCGATAAAATAGTAAAGAGTAGAGACATCAGACTGGCAACAAAGATCCGCATAGTCAGAGCCATGGTATTCCCTGTAGTCACCTACGGATGTGAGAGCTGGAACATAGGGAAGGCTGAGCGAAGGAAGATAGATGCTTTTGAGCTGTGGTGTTGGAGGAAAGTTCTGAGAGTGCCTTGGACTGCGAGAAGATCCAACCAGTCCATCCTCCAGGAGATAAAGCCCGACTGCTCATTGGAGGGAAGGATATTAGAGACAAAGTTGAAGTACTTTGGCCACATCATGAGGAGACAGCAAAGCCTAGAGAAGACAATTATGCTGGGGAAAGTGGAAGGGAAAAGGAAGAGGGGCCGACCAAGGGCAAGATGGATGGATGGCATCCTTGAAGTGACTGGACTGACCTTGAAGGAGTTGGGGGTGGTGACGGCCGACAGGGAGCTCTGGCGTGGGCTGGTCCATGAGGTCACGAAGAGTCGGAGACGACTGAACGAATGAACAACAACAAACCATCCAAGTTCCTTCAGGGTTGGAGTATAAAAATAAAGTTGTTGTTGTTGCTGTTATCATAAAAGTTTGGACTGAAACCAGATCGGATACATCATCCCACTGACATGGAATCTACTGGCATCTGAAGAAAGCTATGAAACAGCATGCATTGCCATGTTGTACATTCACACATGACAGATTTAGTAGCCTTTACAACTGCAACATTTACATATTGTAATTGCTCAGAATGCTCAGAAATGTGGTGTAATGGCTTTTTAAATGATTTTTTTCACACATGATATGAAAGTAATATTGTTTTGTTTTTCAGCATCTCATCGCTGTCAGCTAACAAGACTGAAATGGGGTCAGTAGACATTATTTTGATAAAAACAGCCGTTCTTCTGCTTTTCTTTGGGTCCTTCCAAGTAGGCGTGTAATGCTGTCCCATTTCTGTTGACTACATGCACACTAGGAGGAAAAACATTGGAAAGATCAGATGGGTAGTATATGAGACCTGTGGAGGAATGTGGGTGCTACCAACTGCTTAATAGACAATGGTTCGGCGAGGGCTGGTGGCATGGCTCCCTCGGATGGTGCTTTTGCTGGTGGTTCTCTGCTGCATGGTATCTGTACTGTATATGTTGGCCTGCACACCAAGAGGTGACAACCAGCAGCTCAGCTTCCCTAGAGTCAACAGCCCTACAGGCAAAGAGGAGTATCAAGCTATCCTACAAGAAAGGGAAGAGCATCACTGGGACTACATCAACAGTCTGAAGAGGCAAATTGCTGAATTGAAAGATGAGCTCCAACAGAGGAGCGAGCAGTTGAAGAACATGCAAGGGCACAATACCGACTCTCTGGGAGTGGTGGGAATAGACCAAGTGAATGCAGAGAAGCCCCAGAAAGCTCTCTTGCAGTTCTTGCATTCCCAAATGGACAAAGCGGAGATAGACACTGGTGTGAAGCTCCCAACTGAGTATGCCGCAGTACCCTTTGAAAGCTTCACCCTGCAGAAAGTGTACCAACTGGAGATGGGCCTTACACGTCACCCTGAGGAGAAGCCCGTGCGGAAAGACAAGCGGGATGAATTGACAGAAGCTATTGAACTGGGTCTGGAGACTTTAAACAGCCCAGCAAGTAGCAGCGACCCAAACCATCGGACATACTCCTCCTCTGACTTCATAGAAGGTATGCATTTTTTTACTCATTATGGAATGAGTGAGAATGAGTGCCTCATGTTTGGACCAATTGACTGAATTCTTTTCTTCCTCAGAACACCGATGCCTACTACTAGACAGGCTCATCAGCATTGGCTCCTCTCTCTCTCTTTCTTGGTATAGGGAACGAAGCAGGTGCTCCTGGGAGGGAGGGTCCTCCTTATCTTCTTGCCCCCTCCCCAATTATTATCCCCCTATCAAAAGCTTGCAAACCCATCCCCAAAGAGAGGGTGGGGGGGAGAGCCCCATACACTTTTCCTTGGTGTACCTTTGGTAAAAGGATGGCGCACAGCTCCCAGATGGAACAAAGAAACAGGAGGGATCCAGATGGGAATCAGGTCACCAGTATCTTGGCCAAGGGCTTCCCAAGGATCCAAGGGAAGGGGTGTCGCAACCCTGCACAGCGTCTCTCAGTATAAACAGTCACTCACTATGCTCGTCGTCAATCAGTCTGTAGTCAAAACTAAAGTAGATTCAAACAACAAACTAGACAGGGATAATAATAATAATAATAATAATAATACTTTATTTATACCCCGCCACCATCTCCCCAAGGGACTCGGAGCGGCTTACATGAGGCCAAACCCAACAACACATCAATAAAACAAGAAAGCAATAAACAAAAACAATACAATGCAATACAATTAATATAAATCACATATAAATAATAAGCAATAAACATTAGCACACAAGGATTTAAAAACCTATGGCCGGGCCAATTGTAATAGTTTAAAATTTAAAAAATAAACTCTGGGCATGAATAAAGTAGGATATAGCTGTTAGGAGGGTTTTAAAAGAAGTGAGGGGAGCGCAGTCCAACCCAATCCAATAGTTAAAGTGCATTCTGAGGACATATTGCAGGGAATTATTTTCCTTATTCCAGGAAGGCACACTGGAACAACCACATTTTCAGGATAATTCAGGAAGCATAGTCAATAGTCCAGTGCAAAGATTCTCACCAACATATCCAAACAATATGTAGTCCAAAGTCAAGGACTAGCACACAAAGTCATCCAACAGAGTTCCAAGCTATAGCAGGTTCCAAACGTTGTTCCCAACAAAGACCAAATCTAAACTGCTACTCTTTATGCTCCATAGCACAAGTGCTCTCACCTGTTGGCTCTGTGCCAACAGGGCAGACCTACGCAGGTGAATAGCATGAGTCCTCAGTTGCAGCCTTTCTGGGATATTTAACTTTGCCCATTGCTCTCCTGATCCTGAGTTAACTCAGGTCTCCCTCTTGCCTGAGGCCCTTGGTCCTGGACTGCAGGGGTAGCTTCCTCGGTGACAGGCTGCAGTTGTTGTTGTTCCCTGCTTTCCACTGACTCAAATGCTGGGCCTGGCAGCCTCTCATCTTCATCTGTATTGCAGTTCCTGACAAGGGGCTCCTGGCCTGGGGAGGGGGGGGGGGGGGTGACATCCGCTTTGGCATTCATCTCTGCTGCCATTACTGCAACACAAGAAAGGAGAGAGAGGGATCAGCTCCATTAATTACTAGGAAAACCCAAACTGGAAAGGCCAGGAAGGGAGGCAGAGGAGGGAGGACACCCTTTGGGGATGGCGTGATGCCCACATTGGCAGTGAGTCAGTCAGGTGGGCCAGGAAGGAAGGGAAAAGGGGAGAAAAGGGAGGACAAAGGTGCATGCGTTTAATATCCCTCCGCATTATCCGACCATTTTGTTTATCCGACATTCTACCGGCCCGTTTATGTCAGACTAGCCATCCCCTGCCACACGTTGCTGTGGCCCACGGGGGTTCTGTGTGGGAGGTTTGGCCCAGTTCTATCGTTGCTGGGGTTCAGAATGCTCTGTGATTGTAGGTGAACTATAAATCCCAGCAACTACTACTCTCAAATGTCAAGATTCTATTTTCCCCTAACTCCACCACTGTTCACATTTGGGCATATTGAGTATTCATGTAGGGTTTGGTCCAGATCCATCCTTGTTTGAGTCCACAGTGCTCTCTGAATGTAGGTGAACTACAACTCCAAAACCAAAGGACACTGCCCACCAAACCTTTCAAGTATTATCTGTTGTCCATGGGAGAACTGTGTGCCAAGTTTGGCTCAATTCCATTGTTGGTGAGGTTGAGAATTCTGTTTGATTGTAGGTGAACTATAAATCCCAGCAAGTAGAACTCCCAAATGACAAAATCAATTTTTTGAGTGAAGGACATACATTGGGTTGTTAGGTGTCTTGTGTCCAAATTTGGTGTCAATTCGTCCAGTGGTTTTTGAGTTCTGTGAATACCACAAACGAACATTACATTTTTATTTATATAGATAAGCAAGACTCTACTGTAATAAAATTAAAGTCCTGTTTCCAAAATTAGAAAATGAAATCAAGGAAATACAAATGCAATAAGTCCCCACCTTAACTGGGTTTCTTCCCCATGTAGCTAAACATCAACTTATACCCTTTTTAGGAATGTCTTGCTAATTGTAGATTCCCTTCCATTTTCCTAACAGGCATTCATCGGACAGAAAGAGATAAAGGCACCTTGTATGAACTGACATTCAAAGGAGACAAAGGATATGAATTCAAGCGAATTGTTCTCTTCAGGCCGTTTGGCCCCATCATGAAAATTAAGAATGAAAACCTCAATATGGCCCAGACACTCATCAATGTCATAGTCCCACTGGCAAAAAGAGCAAGCAAGTTTCGGCAATTCATGGAAAATTTCAGGTTGGTATGGCTGTGCATGCCTCCTTCTCCCTAAGCAGATGCGGATAACTTGCAAGTCAGAGGTTCATCACAAGAGCAGCCGCTAACAAACCCAAACAGTTCTAAACAAAAGTTAGTTGCCAACTAAATGTTAAGGGAAATACATAGCATAGATTTTCTCCAAGAAAATATAGATCTGCAAGCTTCAGTAATCAGATATACAAATTAAGCCAGAGTCAATTGCAAGAGACTAGTACTGGGAAAATTCACCTATGTTTGCAAATTATGGAGCTGCGTGAAAATATATACAACTAGCCATCCCCTGCCACCTGTTGCTGTAGCCCAGTCTGTGGTTATGTGTTTTGTGTGTGTATATATATTTGTATAAATTTATTCAGTTCTTGTGGATTTTCTCGGGCCATATGGGTAGGTACCGCTCCGGCGGGAAGGTAACGGCGCTCCATGCAGTCATGCCGGCCACATGACCTTGGAGGTGTCTACGGACAACGCTGGCTCTTCGGCTTAGAAATGGAGATGAGCACCACACCCCAGAGTCAGACATGACTGGACTTAATGTCAGGGGACTACCTTTACCTTTACCTATGGCCATGTTCTAGAGGCATTTCTCCTGACGTTTCGCCTGCATCTATGGCAAGCATCCTCAGAGGTGAGGTCCTCACCTCTGAGGATGCTTGCCATAGATGCAGGCGAAACGTCAGGAGAAATGCCTCTAGAACATGGCCGTATAGCCCGAAAAAACCCACCAGAACTGAGTGATTCCAGCCATGAAAGCCGTCGACAATACATATATATTTAATGTTTATTTATTATTTACAGATTTTATATTCCGCCCTTCTCACCCCGCAAGGGACTCAGGGCGGATTACAGTGTACACATATATGGCAAACATTCAATGCCAATTTTTGACATACAAACATATACAGACATACACAGAGGCTATTTAACTTTTTCTGGCCGCCAGGGGAGCTGTTGCTTTCATCTTCCATCTGTGACGATGATGAAGCACTTCTGCATTCCCCGCATGCTTCCCCGCTGGAATGCTTTGCTGGAGTCTTCTTTATGGCGTCATAAATCAGTTAATTTAGCCTCCCCACACTTTAAGGTGGTACCTAATTTTCCTACTTGAGAGATGCAACTGTTTTCGGGTTGCAAAGGTCGACAACAGGCTACGCAATGGTTGGAAACCCACTCCAACCCGGGCTGGCTTTGAACTCATGACCTTTTGGTCAGAGTGATCTTAATGCAGCTGGCACTCAGCCAGCTGCGCCACAATGTGTGTGTATACATATGCAGTTTTGCGCATGTGTTGTAATGTTGTTGGGTTTTTTGGGTTTTTAAGTCTCTTCTGTTGTGTTTTTCAGTGTTTTTATGAGTGATGGTCACTCATTGGCTTAATAGGTGTATTGTGTCCAAATTGAGTGTCAGTTCATCCAGTGGTTTTTGAGTTATGTTAATCCCACAAATGAACATTACATTTTTATTTATATAGACTAGCCGTCCCCTGCCACGCGTTGCTGTGGCCCAGTCTGGTGATCTGGAAAATAAAGTAATGTGAAAGTGTGGGTTTCTAATATATGTAATTTATTGTTGTTTCTTTGTCAGTGTTGATGTGTAGATTGTCTGGTTTGCCTACTCTGGAATATGGAACATATAATTATCCTTCTTTAGGGGTCCCTTTCAAATCTATGATACTGTATCTGTGTGTGTGTGTGTGAATCATATATATCTCTCTATATTTATGACTGGATGACACTTTGTCAGGAGGGCTTTGATTACATTTTCCTGCCCTGGTGAACAGAGTTGGACTGGATGGCCTTAAGTATTTTGTGTTGGTCAAGGAGGTTCTGTGTGGGAAATTTGCCCCAATTCTGTCGTTTGTGGGGTTCAGAATGCTCTTTGTAGGTGAACTATAAATCCTAGTAACTACAACTCTCAAATGTCAAGGTCTATTTCCCCCAAACTGCATATTTGGGCATATGGAATATGTGTGCCAAGTTTGGTCCAGATCCATCATTGTTTGAGTCCACAGTGCTCTCTGGATGTGGGTGAACTACAATTCCCAAACTCAAGGTCAATGCCCACCAAACCCTTTTAGTGTTTTCCGTTGGTCATGGGAGTCCTGTGTGCCATATTTGGTTGAATTCCATAATTGGTGGAGTTCAGGATGGTCTTTGACTGTAGGTGAACTATAAATCCCAGCAACTACAACTCCCAAATGACAAAATCAAAAAAATTTGAGTGAAGGATATATATTGGCCTGATAGATGTATTGTTTCCAAATTTGTTGTCAATTCGTCCAGTGGTTTTTGAGTTATGTTAATCCCACAAACGAACATTACATATTTGTTTGTTTGTTTGTTTGTTTATTTGCAGCTTTTATATTCCGCCCTTCTCACCCCGCAGGGGACTCAGGGTGGATTACAGTGTACACATATATGGCAAACATTCAATGCCAATTTTTGACATACAAACATATACAGACATTCACAGAGGCTATTTAACTTTTCTGGCCGTCAGGGGAGCTGTCGCTTTCATCATCCTTCTGCGACACTGATGAAGCACTTCCGCATTCCCCGCATGCTTCCCCGCTGGAATGCTTTGCTGGAGTCTTCTTTATGGCCTCATAAATCATTTAATTTAGCCTCCCCACACTTTAAGGTGGTACCTTATTTTCCTACTTGACAGATGCAACTGTCTTTCGGGTTGCAAAGGTTGACAACAGGCTACACACAATTGGTTGGAAACCCACTCCAACCCGGGCTGGCTTTGAACTCATGATCTTAATGCAGCTGACACTCAGCCAGCTGCGCCACAATCCCGGTGCTTTATATAGATTTATATAGATTGCCCCTTATTTATATAGATTGCCCCTCTATATCCATAGATTCAACCATGGATTGAAAATATCCCCCTCCAAAAAAATCCAGAAGTTAACCTTGATTTTGTTGGGTTTTTTTTGCAAGGGATACTATGTTATCATACTACTGTATGTAATGGGATCTGAGCACAGATTTTTGTATCCAAAGGGGATCCCAGACCCAACCCCCAGTGAATATCAAGGATCACTGTACTAGAACAAATAAAAGTTTAAATTGTAATAATAATAATCATCATCATCATCATCATCTTCTTTATTTAATATCCCGCCACCATCTCCCCAATGGGGACTCGGGGCAGCTTACATGAGGCCAAGCCCAACAGCATATTACAATAAAGTAAAATCAAAACACAATAACAGCACAGTAAAATACATACAACATATGAATATGAAGACGATAAAGCAAAATCATACACAATAAAATAACATAACATAACAATGAGTGGGCAGCATATGCAAGATAAAAACTGAGATACTAAGAATGCTAAATTGTACTTAAAGGAACAGGCTTTGAAAGTATAACATAAACCTTAAGGGGTATCAGCACCTAATATCAGTTAGATTGAATTAGATTCATGTCATTTTAATTGTCCTAGCTCCATCATGAAGTTCCTTGTATTTGTGGTTAAAAGTGCCCAGGGAAACTGATGATTAATTCAATGTAAACAGACACTTTGGGGACACTTTAGGGGCCCTTCTATGCTTTCCTATATCCCAGGATCTGGTCCCAGATTATCTACTTATCCCAGATTATATGGTAGTGGAGACTCATATAATCCAGTTCAAAGTTGACAATCTGATATCAGATCCTGGGATATAGGCCAGTGTAGATCCAGCCTAAGAACCTTGGGAATTTTTTTTTTTGTCGTGTCAGGAGCGACCTAAAAAACTGCAAGTCGCTCCTGGTGTGAGAGAATTGGCTGTCTGCAAGGACGTTGCCCAGGGGACGCCCGGATGATTTGATGTTTTATCATCCTTGTGTGAGGCTTCTCTCATGTCCCCGCATGAGGAGCTGGAGCTGATAGAGGGAGCTCATCCGCCTCTCCCCGGATTCGAACCTGCGACCTGTCGGTCTTCCATCCTGCCAGCACAGGGGTTTAACCCACTGCGCCACCGAGGGCTCCATACCTTGGGAATTGAAGTATCAGATCAATGGAAGTTCAAGAGAAAAGATTCTTGGTGAAAGTACATTGGAGTTACAATTAGGCAAAAGTATTAACCTGTGAAATTTTGTGAGAAGCAAGCTGATCTGTCCACTTCTCTTCTAGGGAAATGGGCATACAACAAGACAAAAGAATTCACCTCACCGTAGTTTATTTTGGGAAAGATCAAATGAGTGAAGTCAAAGGTATTCTGGAAAACACATCCAGGTAAGTATAACATATGTTTTTATACCAATTGTATTGGCGAAATACACAATGTTAGCCTATTGATAGCATGTAGAACTGGGTCTAATAAAAGAACTTATTTCTGCCCTTAATACAAACTTTTTGATAATGTCAGAGTGAGCTATAACGTTAAGCTATTTTTAAAAAATCAATCTAGAAACATCACTGATGAATACAAATCAGTTGCATCCATTGTGGATACATCAACGTTACCTGCATTTTCATGAATAATACATCTAAACACCACACTGTCCCTCTCTTTATATCATTATTGCTGTTGCTATATGTCTTCAAGTCATGTATGACTTATGGCAACCCTAAAGCAAACCTGTCCAGCAGATTCTGGCCACTGTTTTCTCCTTCGAAGGCCAGAGCAACGACGGTTGATATTATGATTTCTAAAACTTTTGGAAGAAATCATGGCAATTGCAAAATAATGTTAAACTAGGTAAACTTTAGCTTGATGTAGAAAAGTCTGGCACTCTTGCCCAAAAGTGCAGGCTCAGGTCAATTGACAGGCCCGTAGCCAGGATTTCGCTGGGGGGGGGGGGGGGGCTGAGTCTGAGTGAAAGAGGGTCTACCCTAGCAAACCTTTTGTATCGTTACCCCAATACCCCGATGCATATGGGATATATTGAGTATGGTGATCAGATCATGATATGAATATAATAACAGTTTAAATAATGCACCAGTAAGGCCTTTTCGCGAACCACCATGAGAATTTCGGGGGGGGGGGGGGCTGGAGCCCCCCAAGCGCCCCCCCCCCCCCGGCTACATGCCTGTCAATTGATATAGGTTATTTGCATTTTAAGAAGCTCTGAATATAATTCTTGCTTTAGAAATGTACACCAGTAGCCTGGACTTACTTACTTCACTTACTTAGGCGATCCCTCGTTGGACGAGTAAGATGGTCTTCCATTATGGATTTCCCTGTGGGTCCGTATGTGGCTGTGGAGCCCTATTCTTGCTCTGCATTTTCTTCCACAGTGAGGGCATTGGTTTCCAGGTGGAAGGCGGTCCCGGTTGGGGTTGGCTTGACGCGCCTTCCTCCTGGCACGTTTCTCTCTTTCACCCTCCACTCGTGCCTCCTCAAATTCTGCAGCACTGCTGGTCACAGCTGACCTCCAGCTGGAGCGCTCAAGGGCCAGGGCTTCCCAGTTCTCAGTGTCTATGCCAGAGTTTTTAAGGTTGGCTTTGAGCTCATCTTTAAATCTCTTTTCCTGTCCACCAACGTTCCGTTTTCCGTTCTTAAGTTCGGAGTAGAGCAGCTGCTTTGGGAGACGGTGGTCAGGCATCCAGACAATGTGGCCGGCCCAGCGGAGTTGATGTTGGAGGACCATCGCTTCAATGCTGGTGGTCTTTGCTTCTTCCAGCACACTGACGTTTGTCCGCTTGTCTTCCCAAGAGATTTGCAGGATTTTCTGGAGGCAGCGCTGATGGAAACATTCCAGGAGTTGCATGTGACGTCTGTAGACAGTCCACGTCTCACAGGCATAGAGCAGGGTTGGGAGGACAATAGCTTTATAGACAAGCACCTTGGTCTCCCTACGGATGTCCCGGTCCTCAAACACTCTCTGCTTCATTCTGGAAAATGCTGCACTTGCAGAGCTCAGGCGGTGTTGTATTTCGGCGTCGATGTTGACTTTGGTGGAGAGGCCACCAAAGTCACCACCACCACCACCAGCCTGGACTACAGCCATTGCAGTACAGGACAAAAGGCAGCAGAATATCTATTCCTATTTTAGAGCAATTAAAGCCCCCTCTAGACTGTCTGCTTATCCCAGATTATATTATATTATATTATATTATTTATTTAACTTGTGTACCGCTACTCCCAATTTGGCTCAGAGCGATTTACAGAAATAGATTAAAAACAATACAATTAGCTTTAAAACAACCATAACAATAACAATAGGTAGCAAGGACAGACATATATGGCAGTGGAGACTCATATAATCCAGTTCAAAGCATGTAACCTGGGATCAGATCCTGAGATATAAGGACAGTGTAGAAGGGGCCTAAGACTGTGATCCAACATGTATTATTTGGGAACAACTATGAATGAACTCAGTGGTGATTACTTCTTTATGTCTTTAAGATGCCTTAAGACACAATGAACTCAATGGTAATTACTTCTTTACATTTTTGAGATGCCCAGAAACAATGAATGCAGTGGTGATTACTTCTTTACATCTTTAAGATGCCCAAAGACCTTTGTTTAATTATAGAAAATTATTTTGATGCATATCTGGTTACTATTTGATGATAATAATAATAGTAATAGTAATAGTAATAGTAGTAGTAATAATAATAATAATAATAATAATAATAATAATAATAATAATATTCCGTTACGGCAGATTCCAACAACAAAAAGGCTAACATTTGATGCCTGAAACAACAATAAATACAAATACAATAATAAACCTACCAGAACCCAAAATAAACCAATATATACCACAATAAACCCACATATACCAAAATAAACCCACATATATCACCACATGCTACCCCTCTATTCCGCTTTGGTTAGACCACACCTGGAATATTGTGTCCAATTCTGGGCACCACAATTCAAGAGAGATATTGACAAGCTGGAATGTGTCCAGAGGAGGGTGACTAAAATGATCAAGGGTCTGGAGAACAAGCCCTATGAGGAGCGGCTTAAGGAGCTGGGCATGTTTAGCCTGAAGAAGAGAAGGCTGAGAGGAGATATGATAGCCATGTATAAATATGTGAGAGGAAGCCACAGGGAGGAGGGAGCAAGCTTGTTTTCTGCTTCCCTGGAGACTAGGACACGAAACAATGGCTTCAAACTACAAGAGAAGAGATTCCATCTGAACATGAGGAAGAACTTCCTGACTGTGAGAGCCGTTCAGCAGTGGAACACTCTGCCCCGGAGTGTGGTGGAGGCCCCTTCTTTGGAAGCTTTTAAACAGAGGATGGATGGCCATCTGTCAGGGGTGATTTGAATGCAATATTCCTGCTTCTTGGCAGGGGGTTGGACTGGATGGCCCATGAGGTCTCTTCCAACTCTTTAATTCTATGATTCTACATTATAACATACAACCTTAAATTAAATTAAATTTAACTTAAATGATATCAACATACAAATATGAACATCAATTCACAGGCTGAAAACAAACAAAAAAACAAAGGAGCTGAACAAAACCAAACACTTTCTTCCTTGCAGATCAGCCAACTTCAAGAATTATACTTTCATCCAGCTGAATGAAGAATTCTCAAGAGGCAAAGGCCTCGATGTGGGGGCTCGGTTTTGGAAAGGAAGCAACGTTGTTCTCTTTTTCTGTGATGTCGATATATACTTCACAGCAGAATTCCTCAACACATGTAGGCTGAACACACAACCAGGTATGGCTGCCCTTGGGTTTAGAGTTTATTTTTTTCTAAAGACACATGAGAAAAAACATTTGCATCATCCAACTGTACAAGTGACCACTAATATCTGAGCAGCGTCAGTGTAGTACAGTTGTGCTGGCATGGCTGTGCCAGGAGATTTGATTCTTTTTCTTGCCTAATCTCACCAGGTAGTGAATTCCAAAGACAGGGAGCTCCCTCGTTCCTGCAAGTCTTGCCTGTGATAAAGGGAAAGGCGAAAGGAGAGCTTCCCCGGAGGACTGAAGAGATAGTGTAGGTTGGTGGTAGGAGATGCGGTCACCAAGGTAGGCAGGTCCCAAACAGTTCAGGGCTTTATAGGTAAGGACCTGTACCTTGAATTGGGACCGGAAGATGAATGGCAGCCAGTGGAGCTCCTTAAACAGGAGGGTTGCAGATGCATCACCAAACTATAAATCCCAGGATTGCATAGCATTGAGCTATGGAAATTAAATTAGGGATGATGTCCCTCAAATAGTAGCTATAGGTGCTCCTGAAGTATCTTTCTGTTTTGCTTTGGTTCAACACTAAGATTACCGTATGATACAAATCGAATTTTGGCGAGGTAATTTAACCAAAGAAGGTGAGCATTAGACTCAAGTGAATAGGGTCCCTAAATCCTCCAGGATGATTTCATGATAACATCCAACAGAAATTATTCATTTCAATTCTTTCTTGTTTCCTTGATAAGTACAGGAATACATCCCCCACGGATATGTGAGATTTGCACAGTACTGAAAGCTAAGTTCAAAACATTGCATAGCAGAACACTTGTCTGCAAAGTAAATAACCAAGTTTGTTCAATTCTTCTCACCCTTCCCATAGGAAAGAAAGTGTTTTATCCAGTTCTTTTCAGTCAGTATAACCCAGGTCTAATTTATGGACATCACAATTCCATCCCACCTATAGAACAACAACTGGTAAGTACCGTAAATGTTTTGAAACTGAATACAAAAAGACATCTATATAGAGTCAGGTCCACAAGTGCCAGGCATGTAGCCGGGGAGAGGGGGTGTTGGGGGGCTTCAGCCCCTCCCCCAAATTCTGATGATGGTCCGCGAGAAGACCTTACTGGTACATTATTTATAAACTGTTATCACCATGCTCAATATATCCCATATTCATGGGGGTATTGGGGTAACGATACAAAAGGTTTGCTAGGCTAGACCCTCTTTCACTCAGACTCAGCCCACCCCAAATCAATTTCAGCTCCCCCCCCCCGAAACAAATCCTGGCTACGGGCCTGGCATTATCAGCGCAACCACAGGTGGCAACAGTGGTTGGGAAGGATTGTCCTACTAACAAATTCATTTCAAACTACTTGTTTTGGTCTTTAAAGCCATACATTGAGTTGCTCGTTCAGGATTATCCCAAATCCTAGGTTTTGTTGCAGAATATTTTTGAATTTTTTAAAAGAAAACCTTCCAAATATAGGAAAGTACGAGGGGTATTTTTTAAGAAAGATCCGTTTGAACATAAGTACACAACGAAAGTTTATTTCAAAAAAGTAAATTTATTTTCAGAAAGTACGTACTTCACTCTATTTTTCGACATAGTTGCCAAGTTTGTTCAAACACTTATCATACCTCTGAACCAATTTTAAAATACCCTCTTCATAAAAACTTGCCGCCTGCTCCGATAACCAAGAGTTCACTGTAATCAAAGAAGGGCGACCAGAGCGGTCCTCATCATGGACGTTGTCACGGCCATCTTTGAATTGTCGTACCCACTTACGCACTTTGCTTTCACTCATAACAGTATCAGCGTACACTTCACAAATCTGTCGATTAATTTCTGCAGCAGGCAGGTTCCTTGCTGACAAAAACCGTATCACTGAGTGAACCTCACATGCGGAGGGTGAGTCGATAGTCTTAAACATTATTAAAGCACGGAACAGAACCGTACAGGTTAGCTACAGAGCGGAAACTGAGCACAGTTGTTCCCGAGGCATGCCGGTACATGATGCACGCGCTCGTTGCGGTATGCGTGCGAACTACTAGTGTCTACAACAAAACGGACCTTACTTTAAAAATACCCCTCGTAATTCTGGCATTCTGCAGAATAGAGGGGGAAAGGGAGGGGGGAATCTAAG
Source organism: Anolis sagrei (assembly GCF_037176765.1). Lineage (NCBI taxonomy): Eukaryota > Metazoa > Chordata > Lepidosauria > Squamata > Anolidae > Anolis > Anolis sagrei. The sequence goes on along the minus strand of NC_090026.1, from coordinate 55,353,810 downwards.
GTGCAGGTTTTTTAAAAAATTACAGTGACACAAACAGGAATTTATAACCTTGTGTATTTACATAAAAGCAAAACAATTGACATAAAATCAGGTGTGAATACTTTTTTGTAATGACAAGCTTTTTGAGTGATGTTATGTATCAAATTTACTAACTTGGTCTCAAAAGGAGAGGTAATTAGCACTTAAATGGTTAAATGTATGTATTTTATTTCTGAACTATGAACAAAAATCCAGGATTTTACATGTTACCAGAGCAAACTCTATATTCATAAATAAATACACTTTTGTTCCTTGCAGGTTATAAGAAAGGAGACAGGATTTTGGAGGGATTTTGGTTTTGGAATGACTTGCCAATACCGCTCGGATTATATCAACATTGGTAAGAATTCTGCTTGCATTAAATTTTCAAAGATGGTATCAGACAGTCTTGGCTTTCTTGATATACTTGAGCCTTCTCTCTGGACCTTCTAATACCGTACTTCCAAAGTACAATTAACACTGGAATTATATTCAGAGCAATGATCTGGGGATATTAATATTTCCAATATGTATCATAATTGCCTGGCTATATATGACTCGGTATTTTAAATTTCAGATTAACCATGTAAATATGTGTTTATTAAACAATCCTCTTAGCATATCATGTTAGGTTTTGCGAGAGACATTCTCACAGATCTGTTTCCAAGACCCAGATTTTTCTGATCTAAAATCTCTTTCTTATTGGTTGATATAACTTACCCTTTTGATGTTATTCCATTAATAATACAGTTCAGCCAAAAAAATCTTGGTGTCTTGGTTTATAAGCCTGTTCCTGGGGTTTTTGGCAGGTGAGTTAGAAAATTGTGTTGGATAGACCACATTTATTTATTTGTTTGTTTGTTTTGCGCATTTCTACCCCGTCCTTCTCAACCCCCGAGGGGGGACTCAGGGCAGCTTACAAAAGGCACAATTCAATGCCAGCAAAACAGATAATAAGATAAAACATAAATCAACAACAGTTATAAAACAATTAAAATAATCCAGTTATACATCACAATTAATAAAAACCAATCAACATTCACCAAGCTCAGAATCCGTAAGTCCATTCCACCTTGTCAAATCCTATCCAATTCTAGTCGTCATTGTCCTTTGTCTGTCTGCCAGATTACCCAAAGGCCTGGTCCCATATCCATGTTTTTAGTTTCCTTCTAAAAGAGAGGAGGGATGTCAATGACCTAATTTCCCCAGGAAGTGAATTCCACAGGAGAGGGGCCACCACCGAGAAGGTCCTGCTCCTAGTCCCCACCAATCTCACTTGTGATAGAGATGGGGCCAAGAGCAGGGCCTCCCCAGAAGATCTTAAACTCCGAGGCAGGACGTAGAAGGAGATGCGTTCGGACAGGTACGCTGGGCCGGAGCCGTATAGGGTTTTGTAGGTCTAAACCAGCACTTTGAATTGTGCTCGGAACTGGATCAGCAGCCAGTGGAGCTGACATAACAGAGGGGTGGTATGTTCCCTGTATGACGCTCCGGTGAGTCATCTGGCCGCCGCCCGTTGGACTAATTGAAGTTTCCGAACAGTCTTCAAAGGCAATCCCATGTAGAGTGCGTTGCAGTAATCTATTCGGGATGTAACAAGAGCAAGGACTACTGTGGCCACATCAACTCTAGTTTCTTAGATATGGTCATCATGATTTTCTATGGATGAGCAGATGGCGCCTGGTAAATGGCATATAATCTATATCTCAAAAATTACAGCTGATAAGGGAAAACTGGTACAATTTCTGGAATCAGCAGGTCAAATATACCCAGCCCTCATCCTCTTCCTCCTTTCAGCTCCAAATTACTTAAACAGGAAATAAGCTAAATAAAGTGGTCATTATTCAATCCAGTCTTTGTGTCTGTGGGTGTTATTCTATGACTTATCATCAACTGACTATCTCACAATATATATCTTATATCTTTTATAAAATACCACATTTGTTAGTATATTATGTGAGCAGACAGACACTAAAGGGAAATATAATAATAATAATAATAATAATAATAATACACTTTATTTATAACCCGCCACCATCTCCCCAAAGGGGACTCGGGGCAGCTAACGTGAGGCCATGCCTAAAATAATACAAGATAATAAACACACAATAACAAAATACATCATAACAAAATATGAAATAAGAAAATCAACAATATAAAACAGTATAGTAAAACCAGACACAGAGGGCGGGCCAAATGTATGAGGTAAAATGTTAAAAAGTTAAAACCCTGGGTGAGATAGGGATAAAAGTGCATTTGTAGGAGAGAAGCCCAACAGGGAGGAACCATGGGATTTAGCCATTTTAGGAATGGGAAGATGCTTCATTCTGACGGCAGCTGTAGGCTAAGACAACCAGATGGGTTGAGTGGTCGTTCTCCAAAAGCACATCGGAAGAGCCAGGTTTTTAGGTCTTTCTTAAAACCAGCTAGGGTGGTTGTCATTTAAGACATCATATTGTTTTTCTTCTTTTTAGGAGGATTTGATCTTGACATAAAGGGCTGGGGAGGAGAGGACGTGCATCTGTATCGCAAATACCTCCACAGCAACCTCATTGTGATCAGGACACCTGTTCGTGGACTTTTCCATCTCTGGCACGAAAAGCATTGCTTAGATGAGCTGACTCCTGAGCAATACAAGATGTGCATTCAATCCAAAGCCATGAATGAAGCTTCGCATGGCCAACTAGGGATGCTGGTCTTCAGGCGGGAGATCGAGGCTCATCGGCGCAAACAGAAAGCAAGCAACAAAAAGACTTGAAGCCAAATGGTGTTAATTCCGAATTGAAAAAAGAGAAACTCAAAGCCAGACTTAGAACATTCTGAATCTTTTTGTTGATTGCATTGTTCCATCTTGATACCATCTTAGCCCATTATCTCGCTTTCTTTCAACCACAGCATCAGCCTAGAAGATATCTTTTTGTTTTTGCCAATTTTTGGTTTTGGAAATACACACAAAATAGTTTTTCAGCATGGAATGACATATTACAGTATTATATAAAGTCTTAGGAGCCCCCGGTGGCGCAGTGGTTAAAGCACTGAGCTGCTGAGCTTGTTGACTGAAAGGTCGCAGGTTCGATTCCGGGGAGTGGTGTGAGCTTCCACTGTCAGCCCTAGCTTCTGCCAACCTAGCAGTTCGAAAACATGCAAATGTGAGTAGATCAATAGGTACCGCTCCGGCGGGAAGATAACGGCGCTCCATGTAGTCGTGCCGGCCACATGACCTTGGAGGTGTCTACGGACAACGCTGGCTCTTCGGCTTAGAAATGGAGATGAGCACCACACCCTAGAGTCAGACATGACTGGACTTAATGTCAGGGGACAACCTTTACCTTTACCTATAGCAGGCATCCTCAGAGGTTGTGAGGACATCACAACAACCCAGTGCTTTTGGCCATGAAAGCCTTCGACAATATATGGGAATTTTTATTCACTGTTTTCAAATGTTCAAAGAGGTTTGTTGTAATTTTATGTGTGTGTGTGTATATATATATATATATATATATATATATATATATATATATAATATAGGTATGTTCCCCCGGTGGCGCAGTGGGTTAAAGCATTGAGCTGCTGAGCTTGTTGATCGAAAGGTCGCAGGTTCGATTCCGGGGAGCGGCGTGAGCTTCCGCTGTCAGCCCTAGCTTCTGCCAACCTAGCAGTTCGAAAACATGCAAATGTGAGTAGATCAATCCAGCGGGAAGGTAACGGCGCTCCATGCAGTCATGCCGGCCACATGACCTTGGAGGTGTCTACGGACAACGCTGGCTCTTCGGCTTAGAAATGGAGATGAGCACCACACCCCAGAGTCAGACATGACTGGACTTAATGTCAGGGGACTACCTTTACCTTTACCTTATAAAGTCTTACATTTTATGAAGTGGATATCCAACTGCTCATAATCATTGGAAAGTCTTTGGATAATATTTCCGTGAAGGTATTCATGGCAACCCTGATTCAGCCGAGGCCTAAAATCTGTTTCTAGGTTGCAAACACTCAGTAATGGCTTAAATGAGCATAATAATATGTCAGATCCACATCAAGTACACATTTTTTTTCTTGCACATTGCTTGATAATGGATTTCTCTTCTCAATTGAACTATTTAGGATAACTGGGACATCCTTTGAAGATGCTGAAATCTTACCTTCTGTAACTATGGTTTTGATGATTCCTGGTGAAATTTCAGACTTCCTTATTGTACCCAAATCAAAAATGCAAGAGAGAATTACATGCATTAGAATTTCAGGGGGGAAAACATGCTAGCTAACCAAAAAATCCATATTGTCTGAATGTTTGTGAGTTAAGTAAAGACAATGTGTTTACTTATTCTTAAGTGTTTACTTATTTGTTTGTTGTTTAACTTCAATAATGCACTTTTGGTTTTATGTTCCTTTGCACCCCATTTAATTGTAAGGACTTGCTGAGAAATAGCCCAGTATACTTACTTACTTACATAATAATAATAATAATAATAATAATAATAATAATCCTTTATTTGTACTCCGCTACCATCTCCCGAAGGACTTGGTGCGGCTTACAAGAGGCCGACCCCAAATACAACAATAAAACAACAACAACAACACAATAACTCAAAAAACAAAGCAATAGCAAAGAATAGCAATACATTAACAACATCCAATGATGCAATTAAAATAATGACCGGGCCAAATGTAATAATTAAAATTAAAAATGCTGGGCATGGCAAGGTGGGATGTTTGGAGGGGGGTGGTCATGCAGATATCCTGAATCTCTAATAAAGTGCGTTGGGACATAATGCTAGGAGTTTCCTTATTCTGGAAAGGCACACTGGAACGACCACATTTTCAAGCTCCTCCTAAAGATAGCTAGCGGCGGGGCCTGACTGTTGTCCTTAGGGAGAGAGTTCCAGGGACGAGGGGCCACCACCGAGAAGGCCCTATCCCTCGTCCCCACCAGTCGCGCTTGCGATGCCGGTGGGATTGTCAGCAGGGCCTCTCCAGATGAATGAAGAGATTGTGTGGGTTCGTACACAGAGATGTGGTCACGCAGGTAGGCGGGTCCCAAACCGTTTAGGGCTTTGTAGGTAAGAACCTGCACCTTGAATTGCGACCAGAAAATGAAAGGCAGCCAGTGGAGTTCCTTAAACAGGAGGGTTGAGCTCTCTGTAAGGCGCACCAGTTAACAACCTGGCCGCCGACCGTTGGACCAGTTGGAATTTCTGGGCCGTTTTCAGCCCCACGTAGAGTGCATTATAGTTGTCCAATTAGGCCAATTAGGCAATCCCTCGTTGGCTGAGTAGGATAGTCTAAAGGATCAGTATTCTGGTGGGTCCGTAGGTGACTGTGGAGCCCTATTCTTGATCTGCATCTTCTCCTGCAGTGAGGGCATTGGTTTCCAGGTGGAAGGTGGTCCTTATTGAGGTTGGCTTGATGCGCCTTCCTCTTGGCACGTTTCTCTCTTTCACCCTCCATTCATGCCTCTTCAAATTCTGCAGCACTGCTGGTCACAGCTGACCTCCAGCTGGAGCGCTCAAGGGCCAGGGCTTCCCAGTTCTCAGTGTCTATACCAGAGTTTTTAAAGCTGGCTTTGAGCCCATCTTTAAATCTCTTTCCCTGTCCTCCAACATTCCGCTTTCCGTTCTTGAGTTCGGAATAGAGCAACTGCTTTGGGAGATGGTTGTCGGGCATCCGCACAATGTGCCTGGTCCAGCGGAGTTGATGGCGGAGGACCATCGCTTCAATGCTGGTGGTGTTTGCTTCTTCCAGCACGCTGACGTTTGTCTGCTTGTCTTCCCAAGAGATTTGCAGGGTTTTCCGGAAGCAACGCTGATGGAATCGTTCTAGGAGTTGCATGTGACGTCTGTAGACAGTCCACGTTTCGCAGGCATATAGCAGGGTTGGGAGGACAATTATTTCAATTACTGGCAAATAAATGCTATACTAGTTCATTTGCAAATCAAGATGAAAACTATTTGCCAAATTTGTTACTAAGTAATACTGGGCTTGGAAGGAGCCCAGTATAACTTAGTAACAAATTTGGCAAATAGCATTTATCTGCCAGTAATTGAAATATTCTGCATATATTTAAAGAAAGATGGAATGAACAGAAATGGAATATTCTGCAAAAAAAAGAACCATCAGGTCTGCACAACATGTGGTCTGAATGTAGCCCTCACAAGGCTTTGGTAACTCTAACCCTCAGTCATGAAGGTTACATGCAGTGCTACAGAAGAGTAGCCATCAGAACCCGCAATTTCCTCCTCCAACTGTTTCATCTCTATGCATTTTTTCCTCTATACCAGAGTTACCAAACTAACCAGTGACAAAAGGGAACTACCAATCAATCCAGTCGGAATACTGAAAGTGCTGGTTTCAATGGGAAATGCGGCCTGGGGAGGTTGTTGGACTCAAGGAAAGCAATTTTAAAGGTCATCGTACCATTATTCAATAGGCATGTGCAATCCATGGTTCTAAATGGTTCTAAAGTACTTACAAAACTAAAGTTCTGGTGGTGAAAACTAGGAGGCGCTGGTGCCTTGCTTCTACAGTGTTGCTAAAGTTCTGGTGGTGAAAATTTGAGAACTCTAACAAAATTTTCAAAATTTAATTATAAATGGCAGTTACTAATTGGTTCTGTCATAAAAATCATCAATAATGAAATAATAATGAAATTTTGAAAGTTTTGTTAGAATTCTGAAATTTTCACCACCAGAACTTTAGCAACACTGTAGAAGCAAAGCACCAGCGCCCCCTAGTTTTCACCACCAGAGTTTTAGTTTTGTAAGTGCTTTACAAACATTTAGAAGCATGGATTGCACATGCCTGTTATTCAAAGATGTGGGAATCTTGGGCTCCAGGTTAGGTTGAAATGTAGGAAGGAAATGTAGGAGGAAAAGTTTGAAGAGAGAGGAGAAGGCAGGAGGGAGGGGGAGGTGAAAGCACATAACCCCTCAGTATCTCCACATAGGCTCTGTGGAGCATATTTTGAGAACCACTAGGCTAGACAATGCTACTGTGGATTGAGAAATTGTTAACCGCTGAACCTAAAGTAAACTTACCAGTAGTTTCTCTTCATCCTGGAAAAAAACAACTAGTGGAGTGCCACAGGATTCTGTCCTGGGCCCAGTGCTGTTCAACATCTTTATCAATGTTTTGAATGATGGAATAGAGGGCATGCTTATCCAGTTTGCAGATGATATCAAATTGGGAGGCATAGCTAAAACTAACATAATTAATTTCAATAGGCAGAAATGTAAGATGCTACACTTAGGCAGAAATGCTCAGATCTAGGAGAGGGGTGATACCTGGCTTGAAAACAATTTCAATGGCTTAACTAAAAAGTTGCAATCAGTTAAATAAAAATAAAGATGAAAATATAAATATATATTTTTCTGATACATCCTGATTTACATACAAGTAGATAATACTGTTAATTTAAAAAAGTCATTCTGTGATACCAGCCTGTGCAGAACGGAGGAAAAATTATCTCTGACAATATTTTGGCCACTGTGTCTTTATTTTGACAAACTGATGCTTTATTTGCTCTTGATCCTTACATTAAAGAGCTAAAGCATAACTGTAATGGGGTTCAGGCAATGGTTTTGTTCTATGTTCTTATAATATAGCCACAGCATTGGATCCCAAGCATACAGCACATCCCCCCTTTGTTTTCTAGATATAAATTGCAAACTCCTTTTATGTATAACTATTTTCATACCAAGAGCCCCCGGTGGCGCAGTGGGTTAAAGCGCTGAGCTGCTGAGCTTGTTGACCGAAATGTTGCAGATTCGATTCCGGGGAGTGGTGTGAGCTTCCGCTGTCAGCCCTAGCTTCTGCCAACCTAGCCGTTTGAAAACATGCAAATGCGACTAGATCAATAGGTACCGCTCCGACGGGAAGGTAACGGCGCCTCATGCAGTCATGCCGGCCACATGACCTTGGAGGTGTCTATAGACAACGCCGGCTCTTTGGCTTAGAAATGGAGATGAACACCACACTCCAGAGTCAGACATGACGGGACTTAATGTCAGGGGACAACCTTTACCTATTTTCATACCAAGGGCTCATTCTTCAAGAGCCCTTCTGGTCTGAAGCTGTAATAAAATTCATTCATTCATACAAGAGCATATTACTAAAGATCTCCTTAGCTCCTCACTGTTTTGAATTTACATCTGAAGCACAAAATGTTTCCCTGATCTAGATAGGCAGTGTGGAGTTGCGAAAGGGAACACCAGTATAACAGTACATTGTGTCTATGTGCATAAATAATAATAATATAATAACACTTGATTTATATTCCGCCCTTCTCACCCCAAAGGGAACTCAGGCCGGATCACAGTACACATACATGGCAAACACATCAGCACTTTTAATCCTGTACCCACTACTCTGGCCCGGCCCAGTTTTTATTGTGTCTTGATATACTGTCTATTGCATGTCGTTAATATTGCTTTAACTGTTTTTAATTTGCTTTTGGTGTTATATTGTTTGTGTTGTGTTTCGTGGCCTTGGCCTTTGTAAGCCACATCGAGTCCTTCGGGAGATGCTAACGGGGTACAAATAAAGTTAATAATAATAATAATAATAATAATAATAACAACACCCAATGCCATTTTGTATAGACAATACAAAGACAGACAGAACAGGAGGAGGTGCCATGGAAGGTTGGGCTCGAGTCCAGGGGGTGCTGTTGCTGTATCCTCTATGACGAAGAGCCGTCAGAACTTCCTTCTTCCTTTTGGTCGCCCAGCATTTTCTGACCTTCTTTCTTTATGGCATCATAGAACACCTCCTCCACTTTTAGTGGTACCTAATTTCGCTAATCACAGCTAAAGCTGTTTTCAAATTGCTTAGGTAAACAATGAGTTAGGCTGACAGTTGGCAGCTCACACCAACCCAGGGTTCAAACTTGCAACCTTTTGGTTTACAGATCTTATAATTACTGATGATTTACCAGCTGTGCTAAACCTCTGACCCAAGTGGACAAGTGGGCACACTAGATGCTAGACTCTCACGCGAAATGTAACTTCTAGAGACCTGAACCAGGATCTGAAGGGGGAAGAATTATAACAAAGGTATAGGCACAACCCTGGCCTTTGTTAAATGTAATCCCAGCAATTTCCTTTTTTTTTTTTTTTGTCATGTCAGAAGCGACTTGAGAAACTGCAAGTCACTTCTGGTGTGAGAGAATTGGCCGTCTGCAAGGACGTTGCCCAGGGGACGCCCGGATGTTTTGATGTTTTTACCATCCTTGTGGGAGGCTTCTCTCATGTCCCCGCATAAGGAGCTGGAGCTGATAGAGGGAGCTCATCCGCCTCTCCCCAGATTCGAACCTGCGACCTGTCGGTCTTCAGTCCTGCCGGCACAGGGGTTTGACCCACTGTGCCACCGGGGGCTCCAGCAATTTCCTAAAAGGCAAGAATCTAATTTCTCACTTACACTTGCACAGCGAAAGGGTTCAAAGGGGGAAGGACTTGATATAAAGAAGAGAGTGATAGCTGTGTGTACTTACAAGACTTTTGGCCCAATATAAGAATGCTTTCAAGTTTTTATGGCAACCTTCCCCAATCTGGCATTATAGATGTGTTTAGTTCAATCTATAGTGCATATGATAGGATTTATATCTGTGCTGGTCTATGACCAGAATAAATTATTTGAATGAATGTTTTGGTAGGATTTATAGTCTAACTAGCCATCCTCTGCCACACGTTGCTATGGCCCATTCTGGTGATCTGGAAAGTAAGGTAATGAGAAGGTGTTAATTTCTAATATATGTAATGTCTTTATGTTTGTGGGTAAACAGTATTTCTTGCTGTTTCTTTGTCAGTGTTGATGTGGAGATTGTCTGGTTTCCTCACTAAGGGACATGCAACATATAATTCTCCTTCTTTAGGAGTCCCTTCCAAATTTATGATACTATATCTGTGTGTGTGTGGATCATATATATCTATTGATATCTATGGCTGGATGGCTGTCAGGAGGGCTTTGATTACGTTTTATTGCCCCGGTGAAGGGAGTTGGACTGGATGGCCTTAAGTATTTTCTGTTGGTCATGGGGGTTCTGTGTGGGAAGTTTGGCCAATTCTGCTCTTTGATTGTAGGTGAACTATAAATCCCAGTAACTACAACTCCAAAATGTCAAAGTCTATTTCCCCCAAACTCCATCTGTGTTCATATTTGGGCATATGGAATATTTGTGCCAAGTTTGGTCCAGGATCCATCATTGTTTGAGTCCAAAGTGCTCTCTGGATATAGGTGAACTACAACTCCCAAACTCAAGGTCAATACCCACCAAAACCTTTTAGTGTTGATCATGTGTGCCACATTTGGTTCAATTCCACCATTGGTGGAGTTCAGAATTGCTCTTTGATTGTAGGTGTACTATAATTCCCAGCAACTACAACTCCCAAATGACAAAATCAAGTGATGGTCACTCATTGGGTTGTTAGGCGTATTCTGTCCAAATTTGGTGTCAATTCGTCCAGTGGTTTTTGAGTTATGTTAATCTCACAAACGAACATTACATTTTTATTTATATAGATACAGCAGTTTTCAAACTTTGATCCTCCAGGTTGTTGGTTTTTAGTTCCCAGAGCCTCCAGCCAGTCTACCCGTTCAGGAATCCCAGGAGCTAAAGTCCAAAACATCTGGAGGACCAAAGTTTGGGAACCACTGGTATAACACATCTGGAAAAAGCCAAGATGGAGAAGGCTGCTTCCCAGGAAATGTGAATTGTGCTTTGGACATTTTTCATTTAGCAGTATACATAAGGGCATGAATAATCATAAGCAAAGACATTGATGGAAAGCTCGATACTGCCAGTGTTGTTCACAGTGGCTTTATTCTTTTCCTGTTTTCTTCAACATTTGGTTCCTGTTCCTTCACGTCTTGATGCTGCTTCTAGATCCACAACTGTTAACAGCAATTGCACTTTCCTTCCTTAATACACTGACATTTTAAAGTTCACAATTAAACTGTAGCAACTGAAGGGTTTTTGGCAGTAGTTGGCACCTGTCCATTCAAGAAAAGTCTGTCTTCGTGGTCTCATTCAAAAAGATCAAGGTAATCCGGCTCCAAGCCTCGCTGGCCGCAGGGATAACGCAGAAGTTCCTTCCCCAAAGACGTGATAGGCTCATCCTAAGAAAAAGCAAGTCATTGCAGGTAAGAATTAATTTGTGCTCCAGAAAACTAGCATTCACTCATCAGTTGGTTTTCTACATATGACTAATTTATTTAATTGTAGCTAAAAACTTTCTACCAAAAAATTTAAAGCATGTAATGTATCTAAGCATCTAAAAGTTCATGGAAGTACAGTACAGATTAAGGGAAAGACACCCTTCAAAGGACACTGCCCACCAAACCCTTCCAATATTTTCTGTTGGTCATGGGAGAACTGTGTGCCAAGTTTGGTTCAATTCTATCGTTGGTGGGGTTCAGAATGCTCTTTGATTGTAGGTGAACTATAAATCCCAGCACCTACAACTCCCAAATGAGAAAATCATTTTTTTAGTGAAGGACATACATTGGGTTGTTAGGTGTATCGTGTCCAAATTTGGTGTCAATTTGTCCAGTGGTTTTTGAGTTCTGTTAATCCCACAAACTAACATTACATTTTTATTTATATAGATTATCATAGTATAAGAATCAAACAACAGGGCCCACCTTGTGGTAGTCAACCAGGTCGGCCAACGTTGAATGCTGTAGCTGATCCACACCCAGGAAACTATAAGAGTCCCCAGAAGCATCGATCAGGAAGTGTTTGCAACCGTCTTCTGACAAATACGAAAGAACATAACCTTTGATCTTTTCACTGACCCGGATCAGGAAACTCCCAGGTGTCAAACCATTTAGCAGTTCTTCTGCTTTTTTGATAGTTAAAATACCTGTTCCGAAAACAAAAACAAGAGCAACACACTTGGATGTGAAACCCTTCACATAGATTTCTATCTTTCCAATAATCTGGAAGGACATCTTAGGATGTTTGCAATCCCTGTCACTCACTTTCCCACCCGACAACACATGACATAAATGCCTAAAACAGTTTTTTAAAAAACCTGTTTTTAAAGGCTCCACTAAAACACTATTAGACAAAATAGTCTTGTGAAACATCACATCTCCCTCCACTTTGGTGTTTCTCCATGGGATGGACTATTATCCCCTAACAAATTTGTGAACATCCTGCGGCTCCTCCATGATGACATGATGGCAACAGTCTTGGACAGCAATGGCTCCCAAAGTGACCCATTTAAGGTGGAATCACGTGTCAAACAGGGATGTGTTATTGCCCCCAACTTTATTTTCCATCTTCATCGCTATGATACTTCATCTTGTTGACTGGAAGCTTCCCACCGGAGTGGAAATTGTCTATGGCAAGCTATTTAACCTCAGCAGACTGAAAGCCAAAACCAAGGTTACAACAACATCTGTTATAGAGCTCCAGTATGCTGATGACAATGTTGTCTGTGTGCATTCAGAAGAAGATCTACAAGCCACTCTAAACAACTTTCCAGAAGCATATGAGAAGCTCGGCCTGTCTTTGAACATCGAGGAAACCAAAGTGCTCTTCCAGCAGTCACCGGCCAATCCTCCTCCAATGCCAGAGATACAGCTTAATGGTGTAACATTAGAAAATGTTGACCATATCCACTACCTCAGCAACCACAAAAGACAACACTGACACTGAAATACAACACCGCCTGAGCTCTGCGAGTGCAGCATTTCTCCAAATGAAGCGGAGGCTGTTTAAGGACCGGGACATCCATAGGGATACCAAGATGCTTGTTTATAAAGCTATTGTCCTCCCAACCCTGCTATACACCTGCGAAACGTGGATTGTCTACAGATGTCACATGCAACTCATAGAACAATTCCATCAGCACTGCCTCCGGAAAATCCTGCAAATCTCTTGGGAAGACAAGCGGACAAATGTCAGAGTGTGGGAAGAAGCAAAGACCACCAGCATTGAAGCGATGGTCCTCCACCATCAACTCCACTGGAACAGCCATGTTGTCCAAATGCCCAATCACCGTCTCCCAAAGCGGTTGCTCTACTCCGAACTCAAGAATGGAAAACTGAATGTTAGAGGTCAGGAAAAGAGATTTAAATATGGGCTCAAAGTCAACCTTAAAAACTGTGGCGTAGACATGGAGAACTGGGAATCCCTGGCCCTTGAGAGCTCCAACTGGAGGTCAGCTGTGACCAGCAGTGCTGTAGAATTTGAAGAAGCATGAATGGAGGGCAAAAGAGAAACGTGCCAAGAGGAAGGAGCGTCAAGTCAACCCCAACCGGGACTGCCTTCCACCTGGAAACCAATGCCCTCACTGCGGGAGAAGATGGAGATCAAGAATAGGGTCCACAGTCACCTATGGACCCACCACACACTGCACACTGACCCTGGAAGACCATCCTACTTGGACAACGAGGGATTGCCTAAGTAAGTAAGTAAGTAAGGACTATTATTCTGTAAATTTCTTGATTATGATGTTGGGAGTTCATGGGAACTTATAATGCTCACTGCTAATTAGGATTCCAAGTCAAAAATATGTCAGTACACTTACATAATGTGTGCTACTCAAAAAGATAAATGTTCATGAAGATGTTTGATATTTAATAGAGGTTACATAGAATCATCGAATTGGAAGAGACCTCATGGGCCATCCAGTCCAACCCCCTGCCAAGAAGCAGGAAAATTGCATTCAAAGCACCCCTGAAAGATGGCCATCCAGCCTCGGTTTAAAAGCTTCCAAAGAAGAAACCTCCACCACACTCTGAGGCAGAGAGTTCCACTGCTGAACAACTCTCAGAGTCAGGAAGTTCTTCCTAATGTTCAGATGGAATCTCTTTTCTTGTAGTGTTTTGATCAATTTACACTAATTTTTTCAGACAGAATCAGTCATAATAGTCTTCAAGACGGATGTAGCCATTGTCCTGAATAGAAAGCTAAAGCTTGAGTCCCTGGTTATTGGAGAGAGCTTGGAATATCTCTCCTAAATATAAGTTATTTCATTATTGGTTACAGGTGCCCGTAGATGATAGTTGCCATTGATTGCTCCATCAATGTGCCATATTATGTTACAGATTAATGCTACATGTTAATGTTTCTTTTTTATTTAAAAGTTTTGAAAGGTTTGCCCTATCACCTTCGAACCCAACCAGTAGCTGTTTACTCACCATGGAACCAGGGTGCTATGCAATCCATTGATTTCTCAAAACCAGCTTGGAGGGGGAGCTGCTCTTCTTTGAACCACCGAATAATACCTTCCTCAGTAGAACTGGAGACTGTTCGCTGTATTCCCCGTCTTCTGTCAAAGCAAACAAATTGGTGGTTTGCCATTTTTACAATTAGCTCTGGGATTATGTTCTATGCTAATGCAATTTAACACATAGAATACGTTACTTTTTCAGCATAAAGTGTTTCAATTCATTGTAGTTCAAGCTCTTGGTTTGGTAGGGATCACGTCAAAATCGATCTTCCTACTGTAGCAGTCAATGCTCTTTTATCTGCCCTCTTCTTTTGGACTCAATCAAGTGTGTGAGGCACATGAACACCTATTAGCCTCCACTACTTGTTTGCTCATTCGGAAAAGCCTACTTAACAGCAAGGGACTACACGCAGTGTTTCTCAACCTGGGGGTCGGGACCCATGGAGGGATCACGCGGGGGTGTCAGAGGGGTCGCCAAAGACCACCAGAACACACAGTATTTTCTCTTGGTCATGGGGTTTCTGTGTGGGAAATTTGGCCCAATTCTGTCATTGCTGGGGTTCAGAATACTCTTTGTTTGTAGGTGAAATATACATCCCTGAAACTACAACTCCCAAATGCCAAAGTCTATTTCCCCCAAACTCCACCAGTGTTCACATTTGGGCATATTGAGCATTTGTGCCAAGTTTGGTCCAGAGCCATCATTGTTTTGAGTCCACAGTGCTCTCTGGATGTAGGGGAACTGCAACTCCAAAACTCAAGGCCAATGTTCACTAAACCCTTCCAGTATTTTCCGTTGGTCATATGAGTTCTGTGTGTCAAGTTTGGTTCAATTCCATCATTGGCGGAGTTCAGAATGCTCTTTGATTGTAGGTGAACTATACATCCCAGAAACTACAACTCCCAAATGCCAATGTCTATTTCCCCCAAACTCCACCAGTGTTCACATTTGGGCATATTGAGTATTTGTGCCAAGTTTGGTCCAGAGCCATCATTGTTTTGAGTCCACAGTGCTCTCTGGATGTAGGGGAACTGCAACTCCAAAACTCAAGGTCAATGATCACCAAACCCTTCTAGTATTTTCCGTTGGTCATATGAGTTCTGTGTGCCAAGTTTGGTTCAATTCCATCAATGGTGGAGTTCAAAATGCTCTTTGATTGTAGGTGAACTATACATCCCAAAAACTACAACTCCCAAATGCCAAGGTGTTCACATTTGGGCATATTGAGTATTTGTGCCAAGTTTGGTCCAGAGCCATCATTGTTTTGAGTCCACAGTGATCTCTGGATGTAGGTGAACTACAACTCCAAAACTCTAGGTCAATGCTCACTAAACCCTTCTAGTATTTTCCGTTGGTCATATGAGTTTTGTGTGCCAAGTTTGGTTCAATTCCATCATTGGTGGAGTTCAGAATGCTCTTTGATTGTAGGTAAACTATAAATCCCAGCAACTCCCAAATGACAAAATAAATCCCCCCAACCCCACCAGTAGTCAATCTTGGGTGTATCGGGTATTTGTGTCAAATTTAGTCCAGTGAATGAAAATATATTCTGCATATCAGATATTTACATTGTGATTCATAACAGTAGCAAAATTACAGTTACGAAGTAGCAACGAAAATGATTTTTTGGTTGGGGGTCAGGTCAACGCAACATGAGAAACCATATGAAGGGGTCGAGGCATTAGAAAGGTTGAGAAACACTGAAATACAAGGATTAACAGACAACCCCTCTCCCCAAAGCATGTGTCAAACCATATCAATCGCTGATGGATGGATAAGAAGTTCATTCTTGGACCTACATATTCCCTAATACTCAGGGCCGTAGCCAGAAAAATTTTTTAGGAGGGGTTGAAATTTTCAGGGGGGGGGGGTTGCACGTTGGGCCTGTAAATAATTGTCTTTAGAGCAGGATGTGCAACCTTTGCCCAGCAGGAAGCCAGGGGGCCTAAAGAGAAGTTCTCAGAGGTTTCCACCACAAACAGTCTTTAGATGGCTTGAGAAGTACAACAAAGTCTTTTATTAATGAACAATCAAACAGAAACTTCTCTTGTCTTCAGTAAAGTTAAGCAAATGATTCCAAGCTTTTGGGCAACTGGTGAATTCCTAATCTTGCCCACGAAGAACAGGCAACTGTCTTCAATAACTTCTTCTTTAAAGGAAAATCCCCGTTTTAACTTCTCCCAGGCTGACTGTAATCTAACCCTTACTGATGTGGGCTCCGCTACCGGGTCGAACTGCTTCTCGAACGCCAAATGGACCTACCAGCAAGGCAGTAGATGTTCTCCAGCTGGAGTTCTTTGGTATTTAGGGCTGTTTTCCTGGAAATTCTTTGGAGACTCTTAAGACCTTTCTCCCCCGGAAGGTCTTAAGGGTTGAAGCTTTTGTACAGGGGAAGCTTGCACACATCCTATACATAAGCTTACCTTGTTGAGACTAACTAAAAATGGCTCCCTTCCCTTCCCAATTGCCCTGAGCAAGGGGCGGGACCAAAACCTAACAATGATGGACAGGTGACTTGCCCTATGACTGCAACCAAAGAAGCCACCTATCTGCAGAGTCCCTGAAACCTAAGACTGCAAGCAAACATTTAATACAAAGCAAATAACAGTGTGAATAAATTGCTAATATTTGCTTGAGATAGTGCTTTCAGTTCTGGAGGGACTCTTGATTTTTTGCATCTCATAGACTTAGCATGGGGATTTGGTTAACCAGTTAAAATTCATGAGTAAACCGGGCCTGCTAATACTGCCTTGTACTGTCAGCCTTTCACATTCACTGGCATTAGGGGTGCAGGATTTACACAGGAGAAAATCCGCAAATTAAAAAAATCTTATTTTTTTGAACCCGAGAGAACACCTCTTTAGGAATCTGTAGGTCCTCCAACATAATTGAATGGTAAACATTTGCCATAACTGGTTCGGTGGTTTAGCACAGCTGGTAAATCATCGGCAGCTATAAAATCTATCAACCAAAAGGTTGCAAGTTCAAACCCCCGGGTCAGCGTGAGCAGCCGACCATCAGCCCTGCTCACTGTTTACCTAAGCAGATCAAAAACAGCTTTAGCTGGAATTAAGAGAAAATAGGTACCACTAAAGTGGGGGAGGTGTTTTACAACGTCATAATGAAAAAGAAGATCAGTAAACGCTGGAATGAGCCTCAGCGATACAACTCTGCCTGCCATGGGGTTCATAGTCTTGGTTCCAACTTTGAAGTCCCATCACAAAAAGGGGGAGTACAAACAGATACAGCCAGCAGAGTCTTTTCTTGACTACATCTCTTTTTCCTCAGCTAAAGCTTTGGGAGACTCACCTTTCTGGTCTTCCATTGGTTACTACAGGAGCAGGTAGATTCTTCGGCTTAGGTGGCAAAGGAGGGGGAACCAGCTGTTTTTGCTCTGCTGCTTTAAGGATCTTTGAAACTTCGGCTGCTTTTCCTTTGTGGATCCCTTGCAATGACAGCCTTTTGTAGTCATCTCGGGCATGTTTGGCAAGGGAGCTTCGCCTCTCATCAGCTGCTTTTGACCGTTGTACTGCAGCAGTTAAAGAACATTGTTAGTCCTTCTTTCAAGAATGAGGCATCTATGTTAATACTGCAAAAACTAGCACGAAGAAATGAGATGTAACAATGCTTTGCAATATATATTATACATTTACCTTCCACATTCCCTGGGGTTAGGGGCACAAGACCCTTGAGAAAGTGAAAAAACATACATTTTAAAAACCTGAGATAACACTTCTACAGGGATCTCTGAGTCCGGAGGAGGTTGACCTACGAATGCCTAAAGAGTTTTTGCCTATGTGGATTTCTCCAGTGCAACTCTATGTTGGGACTCAGCCTGTGTGTGAACCTGAGCCTGAATCTCTGTTTGTATTGCCTAATGCTGATGCCAATGTTGATGCTAATTGTGCTGGTACAGCTGTACCAAAAGCTCCTACTTTATTTGCTTTGTATTAAATGTCTGCTTGCAATCCTAGGCTTGGGATTCTGCAGCAGGGTGGCTTCCTGTTAAGGTTTGCAGTCATAGGGCAGACCACCTGTTCATCATCATTAGGTTCTCTAGTCCCGCCCCCCTTTTGGGTTTAGAGAAGGGAAGGAAGCCCTTTTTTTAGTTAGTCTCTGCAAGAATAGCTAATGTACAGGATGTGTTCAGACTTTCTCCTGTACAAAGGCTTCAACCCTGAAGACTTCTCGGGGGAGAACAGTCTTAAGAGTATCTAAAAATTCCCAAAGGTTCCAGGGAAACAGCCTTACAGCCCTGCGGAATTTTGGAGGGAATAACAGCTTTAAACATCAAGAACTCCAGCTAAGTGACTACAGGCCTACAGGTAGGTCCACTTGGTTTTGAGACGCAGTTCAACCCGGTAGTGGATCCACATCAGTTAGGTTTAGGTTCACAGTTAGCCTGGGAGGAGCTAGAAAGGGATTTTCCTTTAAAGTAAAGTAAAGAAACAGTTAGAAGTCACCAGTTGCTCGAAGCCTGGAAGTATTTGTTTTACCTTTGAAGACAAAAGAAGTTCCTGTTTGATTGTTCATCAATAAAAGACTTTGTTGTATTTAAGCTCAGGCCCTCTAAAGACTGTTTATGGAGGAAAATTCTCTAAGGGCTTCTCTTCGGGTCCCGTTGGACTCAAGTTGCACATCTTGTTTTAAAGGCACTTTGTTTTAAGCCCAGCGGCGACAGAACACAATGTTGATGCTAATGTTGTTGGGCCAAGTTTGGATAGTGAGGCTGAAGTGATCAATGAGGACGAGGCTCAAGATGGAGACACTTTGGGCAGTATAATTCCTACAGGCTTTGTTTTAGAGCCTTCAAGGGAAAAGCCAAGTTCTCATGAGAAAGTTTCTGTCAGACCGAGAGAAGAAAATTCACTCCTTTTTCCTCCTGGCCCGAGCTTTCAAAATAACTTGACACCTGGTCGGGTCAATGATAACAGCCGCAGCTTGGAGATAAGCCAGAACCGCGGGGAAGCTCAGTGTTTACGTAGGTCCGAGAGAATCCAACAACTGAAACCAAAGGTTAGAGTTAGCCGGAATCAGTTTTGGGGATTTAAGAGTGCCCGTGAGGGGATTTCCTCAGACCAAGCATCGTTTAGTATCAAGTACAAACCTCCTGGGTTTTCCAGTTTCCAGTGGTCTGGTCACTAAGGGAATTTCTGGCATCAAGTGAGAATTAGCTGGGGCTAATCTGTTCATTTAGTTGGAGGGAAGGATACTAGAGACAAAGTTGAAGTACTTTAGCCACATCATGAGGAGACAGCAAAGCCTAGAGAAGACAATTATGCTGGGGAAAGTGGAAGGCAAAAGAAAGAGGGGCCGACCAAGGGCAAGATGGATGGATGGCATCCTTGAAGTGACTGGACTGACCTTGAAGGAGCTGGGGGTGGTGACGGCCGACAGGGAGCTCTGGCGTGGACTGCTCCATGAGGTCACGAAGAGTCGGAGACGACTGAACGAATGAACAACAACAATCTGTTCATGGATTTCTATTGAGAGTTGTTTGGACATTACTGCTTTGGATTTTCTGCAAGCTTTCTGGACACTGCTCTTTGCTGTTTCATTTTGGCTTTTTTACCTTTAGACTTCAATCTATTTTATATTCATCATTCAATAAAAAGGATTGTATTTTTCCTAAACCAAGGTGTGGTGGGCCCTGTTTCCAGCTCTGGAGTGCAACACTCTATTGTAGAGATAGTATGGGATGGGAAAAAACAACAACAGAAAACTGGGGGAAAAATGTTTTTCCCCCAAAACTATTTTTTTCCTGAATTTTTTTTTGGAAAAAAAGTATGTAGAAACAAAAAGTCTCAAAATAACTTCTATTAAGATCTTTATGCTATATAGTTTGAATACCATGTCATAGATATAGTACTTGTCACTAGAAAAGAACATATTCTACACATTTCTCAATTTTTCTGGAAAAAATACTTTGGGGAAAAATGGGGTGGGGGGGGGGGGGAAGAAATGTTTTCCCCCCCAATTTTTCCAGGTGTTTTCCAAATCTTCCCAGACCCTTGTTTTAACTATATGTACTATAAAAATACCTAATAAAGATATTTTTTTAAAAATATGTAGCACACAAAGAAGCTTCAATTTAGGTTGCTGTGAGTTTTCTGAGCTGTATGGCCATGTTCCACTCTTCTGGAACGTGGCCATACAGCCTGGAAAACTCACAGAAACCCAGTGATTCTGGCCATGAAAGCCTTTGACAAACTTCAATTTCTTTCTTATTTTTTAGCCATTTATACGCATGTAGGGAAAAATATTAACCTCCCTCCAGCTTTCCTTCCATCGTGATGGTTGTGAAACGGTTTCTAAATTCATGGAATATAAATTATGTAAGTAAGTAAATGGCTCCAAAACATTCTGTTCTTGAAGAAAACGGTTGTCTGTCTCCAGTCAACCCAAGGTAATCCTGCTGTGGAATTTCCCAGAACTCAGGAAATGCATTGAGGTGGGGAGGACAGGATGGGAGAACACAACAGATGTGAAAGAGAGCAAGAAAACAAAACAAGCCCGGAGCAGTAGAACATAGCTGTAGTTTCCGGTCACATTGTCAAGGTGAAATTCAGGCTCTCTCTTTAGCATTTGTAAATTGTACATGTGTTATGCAGTGTTTTATGTTTCTGTTCTCTTTTGTATCTAATTTGCAAATAGAATTAATGAAGGCCAGTGACCTTACCACCGTTCTTTCCATGAACTGCTCTGTATCTAAGAAAACAAGTCAAACTTGTAGATTTCTGGTGGCTTCAACCACCTTCAATACTTTCAACCTCCTTTCAGCTTGTTTATGCAAGAGGTGCAGTTCAATGACTCATGTGATGCAGATCCATAATTTTTTTCAGAGCTTTTCGTTTTATTACATACACAGCCATGACTAAGAGTGCAGTTCGAAGAATAAGACTGAGAGGGGTTCCTTAACTCCTCTCTTTTGTAACCTTTCTCACCCCAAACTACTTTCAATCCACCTAGGGAAAAAGGCAGCACTGATCTCTCAGGTCCCTTCTACATAGTCATATAGCTCGTGTTATTGGACCTCACAGCAGCATTTGATATGGTCGATCACAATCTATTGACCCACCGCCTAGCCATGACTGGGGTTAGGGGGATACCCCTTAAATGGGTGTCCTCCTTCCTCCAGAATTGGGGACAGCGTGTGATGAGGGGAGGGATGGTTTCCGAGAGATCTCCACTAACTTGCGAGGTCCCGCAGGGAGCTATTCTCTCTCCTCTATTATTTAACATCTATATGCGACCACTTGCCCGACTGGTGCGGAGCTTTGGGCTTGAGTGCCACTAGTACGCTGATGACACTCAGCTCATTCTGAGGATGGAGGGTCAGCCGGACTCTGTACCCAAAAATTTCCATCAGTGCCTTGAGGCCAGTACTGGATCGTTGCGTGCCAGCAGGTTGAGGGTGAACCCAGCGAAGACGGAGATCCTTTGACTGGGCCGTCCGGGTGGGAGGGAGAGCCAGCTGCCTACCCTGGATGGCGAGACACTACGTCCATCATCTTCTAAAGTCTTGGTGTCTTATTGGACCCTCTGCTCACAATGGAGGCCCAGGTCTCTGCTGTGAGCAGATCTGCATTTTTCCATCTGCGTCAGGCTAGGCGACTGGCTCCCTTCCTATCTAGGAACAACCTGGCTATGGTGATCCAGGCGACGCTCAACTTGAGGCTTGACTACTGTAATGCCCTCTACATTGGCCTTCCGTTGTCAGTGATCTGGAAACTGAAGCTGGTGCAAAATGCGACGGCTCATCTTCTTGCCGGGGTGCTGGCGAGGTGTCGTATCACCCCAATTCTACAACAGCTACACTGGCTACCGATTGAGTACCGGATTACTTTCAAGGTGCTGGTATTAACCTTTAAGGCCTTATATGGTCTGGGGCCGCCGTACCTGAGGGCCCGCTTATCCCCCTACCAACCCCAGAGATTACTTTGGTCCGAAGACCAAAATGTGCTTGAAGTCCCCAACATCTGGACTTATCATCTACTATTATCTCTACTAGGCAGAGAGCCTTCTTGATTGTAGCCCCTTATTTATGGAATGCCTTGCCAGTTGAAACCCGATCTATCCGAGACCTAATTGCTTTTCGGAAAGCCTGTAAAACCTTTCTCTTCCAACAAGCTTTTGATGGGTGAATAACTCGGGACTATGTCTGTTCTTGTTTTTATTGTATTTTAAAGTTAATTGTATTGTTTTAATCAACTGCTGTAAACCGCTCTGAGCCAAATTGGGAGTAGCAGTATACAAGTCAAATAAATAAATAAATAAATAAATAAATAACCCAGATTGTCAAATCTGGATTATCTGCTTTTGAACTGAATTATATGAGTCGCAACTGCCATATAATCTAGTTCAGTGCTTCTCAACCTTCCTGACGCCACGACCCCTTAACACAGTTCCTCATGTTGTGGTGACCCCAAACCATAACATTATTTTTTTTGGCTACTTCAAAACTGTAATTTTGCTACTGTTATATATCTTCATGTAAATATCTGATATGCAGGATGTATTTTCATTCACTGGACCATATTTGGCACAAATACCCAATATGCCCAAATTTGAATACTGTTGGGGTTGTGGAGGGACTGATGTTGTCATTTGGGAGTTGTAGTTAGTGGGATTTATAGTTAAACTACAATCAAAGAGCATTCTGAACTCCAGCAACGATGGAATTGAAACAAACTTGGCACACAGAACTCCCACGACAAACAGAAAATATTGGAAGAGTTTGGTGGACATTGGCCTTGAGTTTTGGAGGTGTAGTTCACCTACATCCAGAGAGCACTGTGGACTGAAAAAAATGATAGATCTGGAGCCAACTTGGCATAAATACTCAATATGCTCAAGTGTGCACACTGGTGGAGTTTGGAGAATATAGACCTTGACTTTTGGGAGTTGTAGTTGCTAGGATTTATAGTTCACCTACAATTAAAGAGCATTTTGAACCCCACCAATAGAATTGGGGCAAACTTCCCACACAGAATCCCCATGTCCAGCAGAAAATGAATACTGTGTTTTCTGATGGTCTTTGGTGACCCCTCTGACACCCCCTCATGACGCCCCCCAGGGGTCCCGACCCCAAGGTTGGGAAACACTGATCTAGTTCAAAGCAGATGATCTTGATTTTATATGACAGTGTAGATGTGCCCTTAGACTGTGGCTTTCCCAGGTCTGTTACCCACGATCAGGGGTCCTCAAACTAAGGCCTGAGGGCCGGGTACGGCCCTCCAAGATCATTTACCCGGCCCTCGCTCGGGGTCAAACTAAGTCTGAAACAACTTGAAAGCACACAACAACAACAACAACAATCCTATCTCATCAGCCAAAAGCAGGCCCACACTTCCCATTGCAATACTAATAAGTTTATATTTGTTAACATTGTTCTTCATTTTAATTATTGTATCATTTTAAGTGTTTTTGCACTACAAATAAGATATGTGCAGTGTGCATAGGAATTCATTCATGTTTTTTCAAATTATAATCCGGCCCTCCCAACAGTTTGAGGGACTGTGATCTGGCCCTCTGTTTAAAAAGTTTGAGGACACCTGTCCAAGATATTTTATAATGAAGGACAGATGCTGTCTTTATAGGAGGAGATCTATCCCATTGTCTATCCTGACTGGCATCAAGTCTCCAGGCAAGGAATTGTAGCATTTACTAGTATATTATCACTTCTTAACTGGCGATGCCAGGACTGAGCCTGATTCTCTATACAAAGGAGATGCCCCTTTCATGGACTCTCTTTAGAAACAACAGTACAAATCTTTTAGTTCCTCCTGGCTCTCATTAATTTCATGGACTGTCCTAAGAAACAACAGTACACATATGCACCCCATATACTCTAGATATCTCAGTCAATAAGTCAACCAAAAAACCTAGGATGATTTATCTATGGCCCCTTGTACACCAGCCATATCAAATCCAGATTACCCGCTTTGAACTGGATTATTTGGCAGTGTAGACTCAAAAATCCAGTTCAAAGTAGATAATGTGTATTATCTGTTTTGATAATCTAGATCAGGGGTCCTCAAACTAAGGCCCGCGGGCCGGATACGGCCCTTCAAGGTCATTTACCCGGTCCTTACTCAGGGCCAACCTAAGTCTGAAATGGCTTGAAAGCACAAAACAACAACAATAATTCTATTTAATCAGTCGAAAGCAGGCCCACACCCCATTGAAATATTAAAAAGTTTATATTTATTAAAATTGGTCATTTTATTGTTTTAAAGTGTTTTTTGCACTACAAATAAGGTATGTGCAGTGTGCATAGGAATTCATTCATTTTTTTTCAAATTATAATCCGGCCCTCCAACAGTTTGAGGGACTGTGAGTTGGCCCTATGTTTAAAAAGTTTGTGGACCCCTGATCTAGATGATATGGCAGTGTGGAACCCCCGGTGGCACAGTGGGTTAAAGCGCCGAGCTGCTGAGCTCGTTGACTGAAAGGTCACAGGTTCAAATCCGAGGAGCGGTGTGAGCTTCCACTGTCAGCCCCAGTTTCTACCAACCTAGCAGTTTGAAAACATGCAAATGTGATTAGATCCGGCGGGAAGGTAACGGCGCTCCATGGAGTCATGCCGGCCACATGACCTTGGAGGTGTCTGTGGACAATGCCGGTTCTTTGACTTAGAAATGGAGATGAGCACCACACCCGAGTCGGACATGACTGGACTTCATGTCAGGGGAAAACCTTTACTTTTACCTTTGTGGCAGTGTAGAAGGGGCCTAAGAGTCAATGTGAGTATATACCTTAGCAAAAGCTTAGCCCATCCTGTGAGAACCTAAAAGAAGCACCTCAACTCTTTCCACTATGGAACTGTTTCTGACTTTTTGAATGCCTGGACGAGGATGTGACAGTGAGGCCAGACTTTCCATGGAGTGACCCTTGACTTATCCACAGGTTATATCAAAATCCAAACCTTGTGTATAGATGCGGTCTACTTCCACATGAACATATATGTTAATTTTCCATTGAGCACACACTCTAAAGTCTTTCATCACCTAGTTCCATATTGAAAATCTCACACAGGGGACCACTTGAGAACAGCATGGTCGCAAGTGAATGAAGGATGAGAGTTGCCCCTCCAAATTATTGCCCACCAACTTACAAGTTTCCAACCAATTTGGATCTTCTTTTTCTGGTTTGTGAACTGACTCTTCTTGTGCTCCAGTCTCATTCATGGTTGTCTTCATTAGCCTTTCTTTGCTCTGTCATAAACATACAAAGTGAGATCTCTCATTTAGGATACCAGCTAGTATTCTACATTATAACCAGCCAGGCTTGGAGTTAACAGGCAGTTTTAGCATATTTTCCTATAAAGGATACAAATCTTTAAACAAGAGAAGACTATTGATAGTTTTTTATGTTAGGAGCAACTTGAGAAACTGCAAGTCGCTTCTGGTGTGAAGAGAATTGGCCGTCTGTAAGCATGTTGGCCAGGGGATGCCAGGATGTTTGATGTTTTACCATCCTTGTGAGAGGCTTCTCTCATTTCCCTACATGGGAAGCTGGATAGACCTGGCAAAAGGGAACTACTTTGGAAGTTTCCAACTACTTTGGAAACTAACAAAATGAAGTTCAACAGTGACAAATGCAAGATACTCCACTTTGGCAGAAAAAATGAAATGCAAAGATACAGAATGGGGGACGCCTGGCTCGAGAGCAGTACGTGTGAAAAAGATCTTGGAGTCCTCGTGGACAACAAGTTAAAGATGAGCCAACAATGTGATGTGGCGGCAAAAAAAGCCAATGGGATTTTGGCCTGCATCAATAGGAGCATAGTGTCTAGATCTAAGGAAGTAATGCTACCCCTCTATTCTGCTTTGGTTAGACCACATCTGGAATATTGTGTCCAATTCTGGGCACCACAATTCAAGAGAGATATTGACAAGCTGGAATGTGTCCAGAGGAGGGCGACTAAAATGATCAAGGGTCTGGAGAACAAGCCCTATGAGGAGCGGCTTAGGGAACTGGGCATGTTTAGCCTGAAGAAGAGAAGGCTGAGAGGAGATATGATAGCCATGTATAAATATGTGAGAGGAAGCCACAGGGAGGAGGGAGCAAGCTTGTTTTGTGCTTCCTTGGAGACTAGGACGCGGAACAATGGCTTCAAACTACAAGAGAGGAGATTCCATCTGAACATTAGGAAGAACTTCCTGACTGTGAGAGCCGTTCAGCAGTGGAACTCTCTGCCCCGGAGTGTGGTGGAGGCTCCTTCTTTGGAAGCTTTTAAGCAGAGGCTGGATGGCCATTTGTCAGGGGTGATTTGAATGCAATATTCCTGCTTCTTGGCAGGGGGTTGGACTGGATGGCCCATGAGGTCTCTTCCAACTCTTTGATTCTATGATTCTATGCTTCTCTAGATCAAAATAGAAGAACACTGAGTGTGTTTTCGGCATGTCAACATGGCTCATCTCTACAAAAAGACAAGATGCAAACATGATGTTTGGTATAACATGCTCCTAGAGAAATCTGCTTCGTTTTCTTACCTGTGAATTGCCAAACTTCCTTGAATGCCTGACAGAGTCTGCCAACATGTCCTCTATGCCTCTTGATTTATTTGCAGAAGGCTAAAATCCAACCAAAAGAAATATGAGATTATGAGTTTTGCATACCTACGTTCCAAAGATAGGTAGACTAGAGTGCATTTATATTCACAGCCAGGATTAAGGATCTCAAAGAATCATTGGGTATACTGTTCCGTCTCCCAGAAGCCTGATTCGTCTTACTTTATAGTTCCTTGAGGTTGCTTCCTCTTGCATTTTCTCCCAGGGCTGCTGCAGCTTTGCAAGAGTCCTAAAGGTTAATAGTATCAGAGTCTGCAGGCCTCTTTGCAACTATTTGCTTAGAGAGCAGCTCTTTGAGTTTAGGGACCGCCTTTTCTCCCAGGGAAAGATCTCCATTTTAGATTCTCCCCTGCCTTTTCAGTTTGAGGAAAGATTTCAGACGTGCTGACGGCTAAGCAGTTAGCTCTGGGAAAACCATTGCAAAAACTAAATTGAGTAAACTGACTAAACTGAGTAAGCTATATTGAGATAATATAGATAGTATATTGTGTTTTGAGCTGTTTTTGAGGTATTATAGACAGATAAGCTTAATTGAGAAGATTGAGTTATATAGTTATAGAGAGAGAGTCATGACTGCTTTGTCCCCAGAACTATTGAGCTGAATGGGTTTGGATTCCACCTAAGGCCATTATAAATTAGATGCTGGAAAATTATTCACGTAACACAATTTCTTTATTTATTTGTTATTTCATATTTTGTTATGATGTATTTTGTTATTCTATGTTTATTACCCCCGGTGGCGCAGTGGGTTAAAGTACTGAGCTGCTGAGCTTGTTGATCGAAAGATTGCAGGTTCGATTCCGGGGAGCGGAGTGAGCTCCCGCTGTCAGCCCTAGCTTCTGCCAACCTAGCAGTTCGAAAACATGCAAATGTGAGTAGATCAATAGGTACCGCTCCAGTGGGAAGGTAATGGCACTCCATGCAGTCATGCCGGCCACATGACCTTGGAGGTGTCTACGGACAACGCTGGCTCTTCAGCTTAGAAATGGAGATGAGCACCACACCCCAGAGTCAGACATGACTGGACTTAATGTCAGGGGACTACCTACCTTTAACACAATTTCTAAATTAATATTTTGATGGGGAAGACTTAAATCCTAGATTTAACACACAAATTTTCACATGTGATTGTGCATAAGAGGTGTACAAACTAGTGAACATTCTTTAGCTTGGATTCTGATTTCTGATCTTGCTTGTGGGAAGAATGTTCACTAGCGTTTATACATCTTACACTTAACATACGATACTCAAGGCTTATTATATTTTACATGCTCACCTCCAAGCTCTGATATAAGCATCCGTATCACAGGGAGTATTGTTTCTATTTTCTTGCTTCCTAGTGCATGTGATTTTGTGACCAGCCTCCTTAACAAACATTCCTTTGCATTAAATATTAACACAGAGACATTTTATCAGAGACTGAAGTAAAACCTGGAGAAAATTCTTGTCCTTGCTCTAAGTCAGGATTCATAACCTTGGGACCACAGATATTTTTCAGGGATCAATGAACCATAACCTTGCCAATACTCCAGATGACAGGAGCAGAATTCAAAACGATCTTGACAGATTAGAGAGATGGGCCAAAACTAACAAAATGAATTTCAACAGTGACAAATGCTAGATACTCCACTTAGGCAGGAAAAACGAAATGCAAAGATACAGAATGGGGGACAATGCCTGGCTCGAGAGCAGTACGTGTGAAAAAGATCTTGGAGTCCTCATGGACAACAAGTTAAACATGAGCCAACAATGTGGTGTGGCTACAAAAAAAGCCAATGGGATTTTGGCCTGCATCAATAGGAGCATAGTGTCTACATCTAGGGAAGTAATGCTACCCCTCTATTCTGCTTTGGTTAGACCACACCTGGAATATTGTGTCCAATTCTGGGCACCACAATTCAAGAGAGATATTGACAAGCTGGAATGTGTCCAGAGGAGGGCGACTAAAATGATAAAAGGTCTGGAGAACAAGCCCTATGAGGAGCGGCTTAAGGAGCTGGGCATGTTTAGCCTGAAGAAGAGAAGGCTGAGAGGGGATATGATAGCCATGTATAAATATGTGAGAGGAAGCCACAGGGAGAAGGGAGCAAGCTTGTTTTCTGCTTCCCTGGAGACTAGGACGCGGAACAATGGCTTCAAACTACAAGAGAGAAAATTCCATCTGAACATGAGGAAGAACTTCCTGACTGTGAGAGCCGTTCAGCAGTGGAACTATCTGCCCCGAAATGTGGTGGAGGCTCCTTCTTTGGAAGCTTTTAAACAGAGGCTGGATGGCCATCTCTCAGGGGTGATTTGAATGCAGTATTCCTGCTTCTTGGCAGGGGGTTGGACTGGATGGCCCATGAGGTCTCTTCCAACTCTTTGATTCTATGATTCTATGAACAATAACAAAGGATGCCCTAGGATGCTTCTGCCCAAGTTGAGGGATGAATGGGTAAGCAGCCTATCATGTGATGCCCCTCAACTTCTAGTGGAGGCCCCATCCCCAACCAACATGGAAGCATCCTAGGATTCAGATTCAGAAGTTTGCTGGTTTCATTGGAGCCAGCGCAACACAGGTGCCTTCCCGTGTTGATGAGGAAGCATCCTAGGAATGAAACCAGCACACTTCTGAATCTGTTGAACGATGCTTCCTCCCTGTGATGTGGGGAAGTGTCACCACATCAGAACGGCATATGGGGAGCCAGAGTCTCCCTGTGTGCCTGCTGTTTCACCTCACTTGCTGGCAAAATTGCACTGGGGGGGGGGGGGGGGGGCATGTGATAAGTTCATAAAAAGGGAGCCAGGAGTAGTGACAGGCAGGAAGGAGAGTCATAAAGATCACAGGCAAGGTCTTTTGGAGCCATGAGGGAAACCTGGAGATGGAATTATTTTGAATCATACCACTGGAAAGTAACCTACACCTGAAGTAGAACAACCCAGATCCAATGTAGTTGACCACCGTGGTGACTCTTCAGTCATAAAGATGTCAAAGGATCTGATCACTACCCAAGTTTATTCTGGACTTCAACTGTAGTTCATGGAACCACCATCATATTCATGAAAAAGCTCTCTCAATATCGATTCATATTTATTCTTAACATAAGACTAAACAATCACCTGGTCTTGATTTTGGATTGCTTCACTCTTCGGCCAACCCATGGGGCTTTTACTGTTTCTCTGCATTTCTGATCCAAGGTCAGTGTCTGATGGAAAATGGGGATGCTCAGTCACCCCTTCCACTGAACTTCTCCTATAAAAAGGAACAAAAGAGGAATTTTGCAAGAACAAATAATACCATGTGCAAGGAAGCAGGGGAGCTGAAGGTGATTTATTGTATATTTCTTCAAATTCTGCCACCAACGCGAGGTATGAGGTTTTACTATGAGATATGGCACATCAGACGTAGTATTGATGGAGATGAGACTGTTTTAACTAAAGATAACAGGTTTATTTAATAAACAGCATATGGTTGCAAGTTGTAAACTTTCTTATTGAACTTTGAAGAATACTTGGTTTGAAATATTTTCCACTCTTCCAGGTTACACAGTATCGTTTACTCTTCCTGAGGTGAAGTTCTTTTTATTAAACAATGTTTCAATACAGGTATATCTTTCCTGTTTGATCTGTCCGTGATCAAATAACTCAACAAGCTTATTCTTTAGCCTTAACCTAACTAAAGAAACTGGCTATGTTTCTCCTTACAGCCTTTTTAGACTGAGAAACCTCCAGACTGCTTATTCAGGCTTCCCAAAGCCTCACTATTTTACTTCACCCTTCCTTTCACTCTCTCACTGCTCCCCATACAAACTCACTGCTTCCCAGAACACTAACCAACTCTCAACTGACACAAACTGTCCTTTGCTCCACTCTCTCCCCTTGGCTCCTCCCACTTCTCCAACTGCTGCCAGCTTGACTTGGTCACCATGGCAATGCTGACTGAGGTTTTCTTTGAAATAGGCCACTCCAGTGTTACTGTAGCTAACCCACATATATATATATATACAATTTAAAACATGCAAAGTATTAATAACTTCCGCACACCATGTTTCTCAAACAACCGTTTTTTCAACAACACAGATTTGCAGTGCACACAGAAGTTGCAAAAGGAGATACTTTAGAAATGTGATTACAGTAGATGCGGCATGAGATAAACCACTAAATATAGTAAATTTGACCTCATAGCTTGAAGACTGTTAAAATTATTTGTGAAATTAATTATTTCACATATGAATCTGGCATCCAAACTATTGCCTCTAAGGTTCTTGCTCTGATTTTCCTAACTGTGATGCATCCATTGTAAACATGTATTCTATTGATATGTCTGGGTTGTTGTAAGTTTTTTTGGGCTATATTGCCATGTTCTAGAGCAATGGTTCTCAACCTGGGGTCCCCAAATGTTTTTGGCCTACAATTCCCAGAAATCCCAGCCAGTTTAGCAGCTATTAGGTTTTCTGGGAGTTGAAGGCCAAAAACATCTGGGGACCCCAGGTTGAGAACCACTGTTCTAGAGGAATTCTCACCTGATGTTTCGCCTGCATCTATGGCAAGCATCCTCAGAGGTTGTGAGGTCCTCTGAGGATGCTTGCCATAGATGTAGGTGAAACATCAGGAGAGAATGCCTCTAGAACAGTGGTTCTCAATCTGGGGTCCCCAGATGTTTTTGGCCTACAACACCCAGAAATCCCAGCCAGTTTACCAGCTGTTAGGTTTTCTGGGAGTTGAAGGCCAAAAATATCTGGGGACCCCAGGTTGAGAACCACTGTTCTAGAGGAATTCTCTCCTGACGTTTCGCCTGCATCTATGGCAAGCATCCTCAGAGGTTGTGAGGTCCTCTGAGGATGTTTGCCATAGATGCAGGTGAAACATCAGGAGAGAATGCCTCTAGAACAGTGGTTCTCAATCTGGGGTCCCCAGATGTTTTTGGCCTACAACACCCAGAAATCCCAGCCAGTTTACCAGCTGTTAGGATTTCTGAGAGTTGAAGGTCAAAAACATCTGGGGACCCCAGGTTGAGAACCACTGCTCTAGAATATGGCCATATAGCCCGAAAAAACCTACAACAAACCAGTGATTCTGACCATGAAAGCTTTCGACAATATATTGATATGTCATTCAGTTCATTAGATAGAAGGTGGATTACTATATTCCATATACATGGATTCTGCATCATGGATTCAGCCAAACATGACCTAAAAGTACTTGGGGGTGGGATTCCAAAAAGTAAATGTTGATTTTTACCATGCAGCAAACACTATGCTCATATGTAGGCATACCCTGTGGTAACCTCCTACCTTTTCACTGATCCTTAGGCCCTCTCACTTGTTATAGTTGTTTGTTATCTATATATATATAAATGCTCTGTGCATAATGAGTTCCTTAAAAACAAAAGAACCAATGAACGAAATCACACCAAATTTGGCAACAAAATGTCTCACAACACAAGGAGTGACCATCCCTCAAAAAATTATAATTTTGTCATTTGGGAGTTGTACTTGCTGGGATTTATAGTTCAACTCCATCAACGATGGAATTGAACCAAACTTGGCACACAGAACTCCCATGACCAACAGAAAATACTGGAAGGGTTTGGTGGGCATTGACCTTGAGTTTGGGAGTTGTAGTTCACCTACATCCAGAGAGTACTGTGGACTTAAACAGTGATGGATCTGGACCAAACTTGGCTCAAGCACTCAATACGCCCAAATATGAACACAGATGGAGTTTGGGGGAAATAGACCTTGACCTTTGGGAGTTGTAGTCACTGGGATTCACAGTTCACCTACAATCAAAGGGCATTCTGAACCCCACGAAGGACAGAATCGGGGCAAACTTCCCACACAGAACCCCCATGACCAACAGAAATTACTTAAGGCCATCCAATCCAACTCCCTTCATCAGGGCAAGAAAACATAAACAAAGTCCTCCTGACAAAGAGCCATCCAGCCATAGATATAGATGGATGGATGGATGGATGGATGGATAGATAGATAGATATGATTCACACACACACAGATATAGTATAGATTTGAAAGGGACCCTTAAAGAAGGACAATAATATGTTCCATGTTCCAGAGTAGGCAAACCAGACACTCTCCACATCAACACTGACAAAGAAACAACAAGAAATACTGTTTACCCACAAGCATCAAGACATTACATATATTAGAAACCAATACTTTCTCATTCCCTTTATTTTCCAGATCAACAGACTGGGCCACAGCAACGCGTGGCAGGGGACAGCTAGTTTTGTATAAGGGACACCATTGTACTATACCATTGACTAGAAGATCCATGGATTTTATATCCATGGGGATGGGGTGGGATGGGTTTCTGGAACCAAATCCCAGCAGATACTGTGAGTCCAATGTATTATGAATGGTCTACCCATTCCATTGCTCCTACAATCAATCTATGTGCATAATTGAGCAATATTCTGAGATATGACTGCAGCAGGCTGTCAATTAGACTCAATGGATGGTAAAGGAAGTGGTGATCAACCCCATCATTTTCCCCATCAAAATTGGCCCATGAAAATTGAGGTTAGCCTTGTAGAAGAAAAAAAGCCCTTTGTATTTGATGAGCCTTTTGACCCTCCTCTTTAAAGGCTTCAATAGTCCCACTGTTCTACTCAAATTGATATACGTTAGCAATTACATTTCAGGTTTATAAAAGAAAGATTGGAGATCTCCATGAAAGACCTTCTATGTCAAGGCTCCTGACAATCCCTCTCAAACACTCACTCCGGCCATTTCCTTTCACTTGGATGATGAGTAGGCTTTTTTGTTGGTGTGTTTTCTTAAAGACACACAAAGAGTCATAGCTGATCATACAAAAGAGTTAACTAATCCAGTATTGTGTTCCTACATTGCCTCTCCAGATCCCTATGGGAAACTCAAAGGAAGGAAATGACATAAATAATACCTTCCTGTTGGAGGTTCCTGAGCACCTGGGATTCGGAGGCATCTAGTCTCTGAAACTGGGAGCAGAGATTGAATAAAATGGCTAGTGCTCATACTGGCTGAAATAATCTTGAAGCTGTAATCTACAAAGTAACTTCTTCAAGATCGGGCTGGAGGCAATATATAGCCATTTGTTAAACACGTTTGGACCTATGTGTTGGGCTTTTCTGCTAATAAATTACTATCTGTTTCTTCTATGGCAGTGTTTCTCAACCTGGGGGTCGGGACCCCTGGAGGGGTCACGAGGGGGTGTCAGAGGGGTCACCAAAGACCAGCAGAAAACACAGTACTTTCTGTTGGTCATGGAGGTTCTGTGTGGGAAGTTTGGCCCAATTCAATCCTTGGTAGGGTTCGAATGCTCTTTGATTGTAGGTGAACTATAAATCCCAGCAACTACAACTCCCAAATGTCAAGGTCTATTTCCCCTAAACTCTACTAGTGTTTACATTTGGGCATACTGAGAATTTGTGCCAAGTTTGGTCCAGATCCATCGTTGTTTGAGTCTACAATTCTCTCTGGATGTAGGTAAACTACAACTCCCAAAACTCAAGGTCAGTGCCCGCCAAACCCTTCCAGTATTTTCTGTTGGGAATTTTGTGTCCCAAGTTTGGTTCAGTTCCATCGTTGGTGGAGTTCAGAATGCTCTTTGATTGTAGGTGAACTATAAATCCCAGCAACTACAACTCCCACAGGACAAAATCAGCCCCCCCTCCATCCCCACCAGTATTCAAATTAGGGTGTATCGGGAATTTGTGCCAAATTTGGTCCAGTGAATGAAAATACATCCTGCATATCAAATATTTACATGACAATTCATAACAGGAGCAAAATCGAAAATAATGTTATGGTTGGGGGTCACCATAACATGGGGAAGCGTATTAAGGGGTCGTGGCATTAGGAAGGTTGAGAACCACTGTTCTATGGATTCCATTGGACACTCCCCAGTTTTTGGTGATATTATATCCATCCTGATTCAAACATTTAATGGAGAAAGAGGGTCAAGCATAACACTTCTGAGGGTCACTCACATCACCCACTCACTCACTTCACATATTCTCAGCTGAATAGGAACCAATGAAACAATGTGTTTGCTGGGTTGTTGTAGGAATTTTGTGCTATATGGCCAGGTTTTGGTGATATTATATCCATCCTGATGCAAACATTTAATGGAGAAAGAGGGCCAAGCGTAACACTTCTGAGGGTCACTCACATTACCCACTCACTCACTTCACTTTCGCGCTATATGGCCATGTTCTAGAAGCATTCTTTCCTGACGCTTCGCCTGCATCTATGGCAGTGGTTCTCAATCTTCCTAATGCCGTGACCCCTTTATATAGTTCCTCATGTTGTGATGACCCCCAACTCTAAAATTATTTTCGTTGCTACTTCATAACTGGAATTTTGCTACTGTTATGAATTGTCATGTAAATATCTGATAGGCAGGATGTATTTTCATGCTCTGGACCTTGGGAGTTGAAGTTGCTGGGATTTATAGTTCACCTACAATCAAAGAACATTCTGAACTCCACCAGAGATGGAATTGACCCAAACTTGGCACACAGAATGCCCATGACCAGCAAAAAATAATGGAAGGGTTAGGTGAGCATTGGCCTTGCGTTTGGTTACAACATACATATGCGATACATTACATTTAAAATCAAAGAAAAATTTCAATCAGCAAGATTCAAATGCCAGCCCAAATAAATAAGTTTTACAAGCTCTACAAAAAGATACTAAATCTCGGAGAGCTCCTGTTTCCGCTGGCAAGGCATTCCACAGGTAAGGAGCCACCACCGTGAATGCTCTACGCCTAGTAGGCATCAGGTGAAAAATCCTAAAATTGGGAACTTCAAGGAGATTCTGATCATCTGAACGGAGTGATCTTGGGGTTGGTAGGGGGTGAGGCGGTCCCTCAGGTACTCCGGCCCCTGGACATATAAGGCCTTAAAGGTAAGAATCAGCACTTTGAAGGTAATCCGGTCCTCAATCAGCAACCAGTGCAGTTGCTGCAAGATTGGAGTGATATGACACCTTGCTGGGACTCCCGCGAGAAGTCGGGCAGCAGCATTTTGCACTAGTTTAAGTTACCGGATCACCGATAAAGGCAGGCCTATGTAGAGGGTGTTACAGTAGTCCAACCTTGAGATGACCATAGCCTGGATCACTGTGGCCAGGTCATCCCTGGACAGATAGGGAGCCAGACGCCTAGTGTTCTGTTGCGTGCTGGGCCCGTAAAGAATTTCCTTTAGGACAGGACGTGCAACCTTTGCCCAGCGGGAAACCAGGGTGCCCAAAGAGAAGCACTTAGGGATTTTCCACCACAAACAGTCTTTAGAGGGCTTGTGAATTATAACAAAGTTTTTTATTGAGGAACAATCAAACAGAAACTTCTCTTGTCCTCAAAAGGTTAAACAAATGCTTCCAGGCTTTTGTGCAACTGGTGGCTTCTAACTGTTACTTTACTTTAAAGGAAAATCCCTTTCTAATTTCTCCCAGGCTGACTGTGAACCTAAACCTAACTGATGTGGGCTCCACTACCGGGTTGAACTGCGTCTCAAAGCACTGAGTGGACCT
Organism: Anolis sagrei; assembly: GCF_037176765.1. Classification (NCBI taxonomy): domain Eukaryota; kingdom Metazoa; phylum Chordata; class Lepidosauria; order Squamata; family Anolidae; genus Anolis; species Anolis sagrei. Next base: position 55,317,524 of record NC_090026.1, on the reverse strand, counting down.
ACCAGCAAGGCCTGTAGTCTCTTCAGCTGGAGTTCTTTTTTTTTTTTTTTTTTAAATATTTTTATTGAGTTTCATTTTATTTGTGACAACGAAAGAGGGGGAACAATACAATTATAGGAAAGCTTGGAAAGTGGGAGAGGTATAGGTTTAGAGGTTGGGGGAGTGGTATAGGGGAAGGGGAGCCGGGAGGGGGGTGTGGGGGGATGGTGTGAAGGGAATGATGGGTTGGGGGCGAGGTATGAAAGGGGGATAGTTCGTGGCACTTCCGTTTGGTCCACAGTAGGCTGGTGTACTAAAGAGTACCCTTTATTATTTTATTTTTGTTTTTTTTCTATTTTATGTATGTTTTCTTTCTCTTCTTCCGTTCTTCTTTTTCCATTGTTTCTTTATCTATTGATTATTGTTATTTTGCTTTTAATTATTGATTTCCTTTAGGTATTCTTTGCAACTGTTCCAATTTGTTTGACTTTTATTTTTCTGGTTCACCATTAGGCTCGATAATCTTTCCAGGTCCATGAATTCAATCACTTTTTTTTTCCATTCCTCAACTGAGGGAGTTTCCTGTGTTCTCCATTTTTGAGCGATAAGTATCCTTGCCGCTGATGCTAGATAAAAGAAAATTTTTTCCTCGTTTTTATCCTTGATAGGGACCGACATATTTAGAAGATAGTACTCCGGCTTCATTTCTAGTTTTATTTTGATTATTTTTTGTACGTGTTTGTGTACCTTCGACCAAAATTGTTGAATTCTTTTACATTCCCAAAACATATGATAATACCCTCCTATTTCCTTCTTACACTTCCAGCACAGATTATTATGCTTTTTGTTTAACCTGGATAGTAGGGCCGGTGTTAAGTGCCATCTGAAAAACATTTTATGGCAATTTTCTATAATGCATATGGCTTTCGTGAGTTGTGTTTTCTTCTTCCAAGTTAGCTCCCATTCCTTAAGCCGTATTGTCCTTCCGATGTCTCTCGCCCATTTATTCATACAATCTTTTATCAGGTCTTTTTCATTATTCCATTCTAATAAATTTTGGTATATTATGGATATCACTTTCTTTTCTTTTTTCATTATCTTCTCCCATATAGATTCCGTTTCTGAAAATCCTTTTTTGCTGTCCTCTTTGTAGCATTCCTTTGCTTGCAGATAGTGAAACCAGTCCAGTTCTTCTTCTGTCTCGCGGAGCTCGTCCATTGTTTTGAGGCGCCATTGGCTGTTGTCTTTTATTAGAAGTTGGTTGTAATTAAGCCATCTCTTCCTGGGCAGTTCCTTCTTGTGAAAAGCCTCAGAGGGGGATATCCATCTAGGCGTTTTGGAGTGGAAGTAAGCTTTGTATTTCTTCCATACTCTTAGTAGGGCTGATCTTACATAATGGTTGTTAAAAGACTTTTCGACTTGGTCCTTCTCATACCAAAGGTATGCGTGCCACCCTCTTCTTATATTCCATCCCTCTATTGTTAGTATCCTTTTGGGCTCAAGATTGGCCCACGCCACTATCCAGGATAAAGCGCTTGCCTCAAAATATAGTTGTAAGTCCGGCAATGCAAGGCCTCCTCTTTCCTTTGCGTCCGTCAGAGCTTTAAATCTGACTCTTGGCTTCTTCCCTTCCCAGACGAATTTCAAGATTTCCTTGTTCCACGTTTTGAAGCTTGTGTTGTTCTTTAGAATTGGTATTGTTTGGAATAAAAAAATCATCCTGGGTAGTATGCTCATTTTGATAGCAGATATTCTTCCTACCCAGGATAGTTTTAGATGTTTCCAATTCTTGAGCTTCTTTTGGATAGTACCCCATGTCTTTTCGTAGTTATCTTTGTATAAATTCGCGTTAGATCCAGAGATATTTATCCCTAGGTATTTAACCTTTTTGACTACCTCTAGTCCTGTGTCTTCACTGATCTTAATTTTCTTCTCTGCTGTAACATTTTTGGCTAATATTTTGGATTTGTTTCTATTTATTTTGAGACCCGCAAGCATTCCAAATTTTTCGATCTTCGCTAACCATTTTGGGGTTAGTTCGACCGGATTTTCGACAATACACACAACGTCGTCGGCGAAGGCCTGGACCTTGTATTCTTCGGAGGCAATCTTTGTTCCTTTTAGGGTATTGTCCTTCCTTATGTCTTCTAGGAGAGTCTCCAATATCATTATAAACAATAATGGGGATAGGGGACATCCTTGTCGGACCCCCTTCTGTATGCTAATGTTCTCCGTTAATTGGTCATTCACCATTATTTTTGCCGTCTGTTTGGTATAGATGGAGTGAATTGCGTTAATTATTTGGAAACCAGCATCTATCTCTTTTAATGTTGATAGTAAGAAGTCCCAGTTCGTGTTGTCGAACGCTTTCTCGGCGTCAACAAAAAGGAGGCCTACTTCTTTCTGTCTATTTTGTTCATAGTATTCTATTACATTGAGGATGCATCTTATGTTGTCCCTCAGTTGTCTTTTGGGGAGAAATCCTCTTTGGTCCTCCTTAATTCTTGTTTTGAGCACTTCTTTAAATCTGGTGGCGATGACTGTGGCGAAGATCTTATAATCGCAGTTCAATAGTGAGATAGGGCGATAATTTCGGACGTTGGTGGGATCTGAATTTTCTTTGTGTAGTAATGTTATGTATGCTTCTTTCCAAGAATCCGGAGTGTTGTTGCCTTCTCTTATATTATTCATAATTTCTTTTAGTGATGTTACTAGCTCTTCTTTATGAAGTTTATAATAAATGGCCGGTAGACCGTCTGGTCCTGGAGCTTTTCCATTTGGCATGTCCATTATTGCTTTATTTATTTCCTCCTCTTTAAACGGAGCGTTCAATAGCTCCCTTTCGTTGTCACTGAGTCGGGGTATTTTTTGTTCTGATATATATGTAATGATGTCTTCTTTCTTTATGGGATCTTTTTTATAAAGCTTTTTATAGAATTCTCTAAATTGTCCAGCAATTTCCCTTCCCGTGGTGTAGTCCTTTCCTTCTTCCGTTATCAGTGTTATTATCCTTCGCTGTTTCCTTTTGGCCAATTTCCTGGAGAGGAGTTTCCCTGGTTTATTTGCTTCAGCAAAGTAGTGCGCTTTTAGATATTTCAAGTTGCGGGCCATTAGTTCCAACTGTACTGTGTTTGCTTCTTTTCTTAACAATTCAACTTCCATGAGGATCTTTTTATTTTTTGGATGTTTCTTTAGTTGGTTTTCTTTCTCTTGAAGTTTAGTTTCAATTTTTTCTCTTTCTTCTCTCCTTTTCTTATTTTTTATGGCTCCCTGTTGGATGTAATGGCCCCGTATAACAGCTTTGCTGGCCTCCCATACTATTTCCAGCTTTGTACCTTTGCCTATATTCTCCTTAAAGTATGTTTGGATTGTTTTTTTGCTAAGAGCTATATCCTCTTTTTGCCTAATTAGGGTTTCGTTCAATTTCCATCTCCTGTTTCTAGGACTTATTGTGATATTTATTTTTAATGGACAGTGGTCTGTGATGGATCTTGCGAGAATTTTAATTTTTGTTACTTTGGTTGATAACAGGTTGGATACCCAGCACATGTCAATTCGAGTCCAAGTATGATGTCTCGCTGAGTAGAAAGTGTAGTCTTTTGTGGTAGGATTTTTAAGACGCCAGATGTCTTGCAGACCTAGGTCTTTTTTCATTTGGAGAAAATTTTGGGGGAGCGTCCCACACTTAGTTTTTTTACCTGATTTGTCCATCCTACTATCTATCACTCCGTTAAAATCACCCAGTAACACCAAGTTGTCACACCCAAAGTTATCAAGTTTCTCTCTCAAGTGTTTAGCAAAAGTAGCTTTCGCTCCATTAGGGGCATAGATGTTGCTAATAAGTATATTCATGTTGTTAATCTGGACCTTTACCCCGATCATCCTCCCCTCACTATCCTTAAAAGCTAGCTCTGGGTTCAAGCTCTCTTTTATATATAGCGCTACCCCTCTCTTCTTTTCGAGAGAGGAGGAGTGAAATAGTTTCCCTAGTTGTTTGTTTTCTAGATGAGAACTATGTTTTTGTGCAATGTGTGTCTCTTGCATCGCTATAACATCACACTTGAGGCTTTTAAGTTGATTGAATATAAGCTTCCTTTTATTGGGTGTGTTCAGACCGTTTACATTCAGCTGGAGTTCTTTGATATTCAAAGCAGTTTTTCCCTCAGAGCTTTAGGGCTGTTTCCCTGGGAATCTTTGGATGCTCTTAAGACTGTTTTCCCCTGGAAAGTCTTAAGGGTTGAAGCTTTTGTACAGGGGAAGCTTACACACTTCCTGTACATTAGCTTTCCTAGTTGAGACTAACTAAAAAATGGCTCCCTTCCCTTGCCAATTGCCATGAGCAAGGGGCGGAACCAAAACTTAACGATGATGGACAGGTGGCTTGCCCTATGACTGCAACCAGAGGAAGCCACCTTTCTGCAGACTCCCAGGAACCTTGGACTGCAAGCAAATGTTTAATGTTGTTGTTCATTTGTTCAGTCGTCTCCGACTCTTCGTGACCTCATAGACCAGCCCACGCCAGAGCTCCCTGTCGGCCGTCACCACCCCCAGGTCCTTCAAGGTCAGTCCAGTCACTTCAAGGATGCCATCCATCCATCTTGCCCTTGGTCGGCCCCTCTTCCTTTTGACTTCCACTTTCCCCAGCATAATTGTCTTCTCTAGGCTTTGCTGTCTCCTCATGATGTGGCCAAAGTACTTCAACTTTGTCTCTAGTATCCTTCCCTCCAATGAGCAGTCGGGCTTTATTTCCTGGAGGATGGACTGGTTGGATCTTCTCGCAGTCCAAGACACTCTCAGAACTTTCCTCCAACACCACAAATACAAAACAAAGCAAATAAAATTGGAGCTCCTGGTACAGCCATACCAGAACACCTAGCCTGACGCAGATGGAAAAATGTGACTCTGTCCAAGCATATTAAGCAAAAGTATTTATATTACATTGTGAGGTGCCCAATATCAAGCAAAAGTGCTTATATTAAGTTGGTTGCCATGCTCAAGTATATCAACCAAAATAAATGTTGATATGCTTAAGCATATCAAGCCAAAGTGTTTATATTAAGTTGTTATGATATACTCATGTATGTCAAAAACGTGCTTATGTAAAGTTCTTATGATATGTCAAAGTTAGATGTTGCTCCAGAAGATTTAAATAAATAACTGGGCTGTTTCCTATGTTCCAAAGTGTTTGCCAATGCAAAAATAGCAGCTTTCCTAGAAAGGAGCAAGAAACAAGTTACAGTACTTACTTTCCATGTTTACAGTACAAAACACACAAAGAAGCCAGTCTGGGTTGCCATAGCAGAAATAAAAACCTTGCAGCCAAAAGCGACGCAGACTAACACCACTAACTATTTTCTGTCTATTCCCATGAGCATTCAGACTAGTCAGGGAAGTTAATTTGTTACTGGAGGTAATACACCCACCAACCAGCTACGTTTATGGAAAAACAAATAAACAAAAAGAAAAAGAAAGGGTTGAACTATCTTTTCATCTGCACTGAGAAGTATCTAATTTAGTTAGTACCTGGCCCAAAGAGAACCATTTCGATTGCTAGGAAAAAGCAACAACCAACCAAACAGACTGGAAAAACCAGATTTTTTTTGGTTATTATTTCAAACATTTGAAAAACCATACCAACCTTGTTGCTTCTGCTTCCTGGAGTGACTGCTGTCTCACTCTTTCGGCGAGAATTTCACTGCAGATCAGGTCGTACGGCTTATCCAGTGGATGCTCTCCCATCACCCACACCCAGATATCACCGTCTGTTCCAAGCTTCCACTGCACAGATTTTCCATGGCCTGAAAAACAGAGGAATAAAAGACTAAGCTGGGAAGGACAGTTTACAGCCAACAAAATGATCAAATTCCATACAACTGTAGCAGAAGCAAATCTTTCCTTGAATAGACCATGCTGCCTGGAAAACTATGAGACTTATTGCCTTAAAAATAAACTTTTCAAACTCTGCACACAGCCTCTTCAAACCTTACTTACTTAGGCAATCCCTCGTTGTCCGAGTAGGATAGTCTTCCAAGATCAGTGTACTGGTGGTGACTCTGGAGCCCTATTCTTGATCTGCATCTTCTCCCGCAGTGAGGGCATTGGTTTCCAAGTGGAAGGCGGTCTTGGTCGGGGTTGGCTTGACACGCCTTCCTCTTGGCACGTTTCTCTCTTTCGCCCTCCATTCGTGCCTCTTCAAATTCTACAGCACTGCTGGTCACAGCTGACCTCCAGCTGGAGCGCTCAAAGGCCAGGGCTTCCCAGTTCTCAGTGTCTATGCCAGAGTTTTTGAGGTTGGATTTAAGCCCATCTTTAAATCTCTTTTACTGCCCACCAACATTTTGTTTCCAGTTCTTGAGTTCAGAGTAGAGCAACTGCTTTGGGAGATGGTGGTCGAGCATCCGGACAACGTGGCCATCCTACGAAGTTGATGGCGGAGGACCATCACTTCAGTGCTGGTGGTCTTTGCTTCTTCCAGCATGCTGACATTTGTCCGCTTGTCTTCCCAAGAGATTTGTAGGATTTTCCAGAGGCAACACTGATGGAATCGTTCCAGGAGTTGCATGTAGACCATGTTTCGCAGGCATATATGACAAGCAAGGCAACTGGCACCCTATCTATCTGACGAGGCTCTGGAAACTGTCATCCATGCCACGGTCACGTCTAGGCTGGACTATTGCCACGCCCTGTATGTTGGCCTTCCTATGTCTACGACCCAAAAGCTCCGTATTGTTCAGAATGCGGCAGCCAGGTTACTCACAAGAACACCCATGAAATGCCATATAACACCAGTGCTGCAACATTTACATTGGCTTCCAATTGAGTACCGTGGCCTGTATAAGATGTTAGTTCTGACCTTTAAAATTCTTTACAGCCAGGGTCCATCGTACCTTAGGGACGGCCTCTCCTTCTCCCATCATCGGAGGTCGCAACGTCCAGCCCAGCGTGACTTACTCTATATACCGGGTCCTAGAGAAGTGCACTTGGAAAGTACCAGACACAGGGCTTTTTCTATTTCTGCCCCTGCCTTATGGAATTCCTTGCCGCCCAATATGAGAGCCATGCGTGACTTAGGGCCTTTTACTCTAGCACTTAAGACCTGGCTTTTTACGAGAGCATTCGATCTCTGTTAACTTTTAATTTCTGTATGTATGTATTTTATCTTTTACAATTTAGCTGTAAATCGCCTAGAGCATTCTCGGATGGAGGGCGATTAATAAGTAATTAAATATGATGATGATGATGATGATGATGATATAGCAAGGTTGGGAGGACAATGGCTTTATAAACAAGCACATTGGTATCCCTATGGATGTCCCGGTCCTCAAACACTCTCTGCATCATTTGGAAAAAAGCTGCACTTGCAGAGCTCAGGCGGTGTTGTATTTCAGTGTCAATGTTGACTTTTGCGGAGAGGTAGCTGCCAAGGTAGCGGAGATGATCAACATTTTCTAATGTTACACCATTAAGCTGTATCTCTGGCAGCAGTCACCAGAGATACATTAAGCTGTATCTCTGGTGACTGCTGGAAGTTCACTTTGGTTTTCTCGATGTTCAATGACAGGCCAAGCTTCTCGTATGCTTCCGCGAAGGTGTTTAGAGTGGCTTGTAGGTCGTCTTCTGAATGTGCACGGATGACGTTGTCATCAGCATATTGGAGTCTATAACAGATGTTGTTGTAACCTTGGTTTGGCTTTCAGTCTGCTGAGGTTAAATAGCTTGCCATCTGTCCGATAGATGATTTCCACTCCGGTGGGAAGCTTCCCATTAACAAGATGATCATAGCGATGAAGATGGAAAGTAAAGTTGGAGCAATAACACATCCCTGTTTGATCCCACATCCCTTCAAACCTAGTGCTGATCCCATCTGTATGGTGAGAATGACAGAATAATCTGAGGCACACGATTATCAGCACAGACTGCAAAATCCAATCAATGCAGAGACAAAAGTTCCATGCAATATTGGCGTGTCCCAAGAACATGTGCTGAGTTTGCAGTTCATAATTGTATATCTCTGTCATAATGTCACACCAGTTTTATATTAGGTGTTGCACTATAGTTGCACAAAGTAAGATACGGCTCACAGGATTAGCATATAATTACACAGAACCTGCACATTCAGACAAGCAAACCCTATTTGCTTCGGTATCTCAACCATCAACATGCAAAGACAAAGAGAATTACATTAGGTATGTCCAAATGTATTCCTTATAATGTACTAGCTATCCCCTGCCACGCGTTACTGTGGCCCAGTCTGGAAAATAAAGTAATGAAAAAGTGTTGGTTTCTAATAGATGTAATTTCTTTATGCTTATGGGTAAACAGTATTTGATTATGTTTTCTTGCCCTGATGAAGGGAGTTGGACTGGATGGCCTTAAGTATTTTATGTTGGTCTTGTGAGTTCTGTGTGGGAAGTTTGCCCCAATGCAGTAGTTGGTGGAGTTCAGAATGCTCTTTGATTTTAGGTGAACCATAAATCCTAGCAACTACTAATCCCAAATGTCAAGGTCTATTTCCCCCAAACTTCATCTGTGTTCACATTTGGACATATTGAGGATTTGTGCCAAGTTTGGTCCAGATCCATCATTGTTTGAGTTCACAGTGCTCTCTGGATATAGGTGAACTACAACTCCCAAACTCAAGGTCAGTGCCCACCAAACCCTTCCAGTATTTTCTGTTGGTCATGGCAGTTCTGTGTCCCAAGATTGGTTCAATTCCATCATTGATTTAGTTCAGAATGCTCTTTGATTATAGGTGAACTATAAATCCCAGCAACTACATCTCCCAAATGACAAAATCATAATTTTTGAGTGATGGTCACTCCTTGTGTTGTGAGACATTTTGTTGCCAAATTTGGTGTGATTTCGTTCATTGGTTCTTTTGTTTTTAAGGTACTCATTATGCACAGAGCATTTTTATATATGTAGATTATTTTGTGAGTTGGGAATGAAGATGGAGTCATACTCCAAGGTAACAACTGGTAGCAACTGGTAACAACTGGTAACGTTATCCCTTTATTACTTAAAATAAAGTTTCTTTGGAGGGGCACTGGGAAGAATTTTTTCTCAAATTTATGGGCCATTTGCAAACCTTTTTCAGTGGTTATTCAAAAAAGGAAAACAAGTAACTAGAAAGGTAATTAATAATACAGCAATAATCCTAATGAGTTACTATAAAATTGCAGTACAATGGTAATGCATTTTATCTGAGAGTGCTTCAGTGCTTCCCTTCTGTCTACTCTTAAACTGCCATAGTGTCATTAGTCCAAACATGGTTGTTCTGTCGCGCGCTGGGCTTGAAATGAATTGCTTTTAAAACAGGACTTATAACTTTAGCCCAGCGGGAAGCCAGGGGGCCCGAAGAGAAATTCGTAAGGATTTTCACCATAAACAGTCTTTAGAGGGTTTGTGAAATATAACAAAGTCTTTTATTGGTGAACAATCAACAGAAACTTCTTTGTCTTCAAAAGGTTAAACAAATGCCTCCATGGCCTTTGTGCAACTGGTGGCTTCTAACTGTTACTTTTACTCTAAAGGAAAATCCCTTTCCAAACTTCTCCCAGGCTGACTGGGAACCTAAACCTAATTGATGTGGGCTCCACTACCGGGTTGAACTGCGTCTCAAAGCACCGAGTGGACCTACCAGTAGGCCTGTAGTCACTTCAGCTGGAGTTCTTAGATAGTCAAAGCTGTTTTTCCCTCCGAAATTCCTCAGAGCTTTAGGGCTGTTTCCCTGGGAATCTTTGGGAATCCTTTTGCTCTTAAGACTGTTCTCCCCCGGGAAGTCTTAAGGGTTGAAGCCTTTGTACAGGAGAAGTCTGTATACGTCCTGTATATTAGCTTTCCTTGCCGAGACTGGCTGAAAATGGCTCCCTTCCCTTCTCAATTGTCCTGAACAGGGGGTGGAACCAAACTTAACGATGATGGACATGGGGCCTGCCCTATAACTGCAAACTTTAACAGGAAGCCACCCTTCTGCAGAATCCCAAGCCTTGGGCTGCAAGCAAACAATACAAGGCAAATAAAGTGGGAGCTTCTGGTACAGCTGTACCAGCACAACGGTCCTCTTCTGTTTTGCTTCCATACTTTTTTTAGTTCCTAGAAAATTTAACTGTTTTGCTTTCTTTTTTTCAATAATGGAGCAGCATTATTGTTATACACCCAGCATGGGTGAATAAACCATATGGTGACTTACTCATTTTGCTACGGTTTTGATATGTGAAGTTATGACTACTTCAACATAAAAGTTTAAATGCTTTCCAATGGCTTGTAATGGAGGCCTGGTAAGTTTTTATTACTTTTCAAAGGGGTCTGGGGCTTGGGGGAGGGCCTCCAGACATTCTCTCAGGCTAGTCCTTTGGACACCAACCCCAGAAAGCGCGTGCTTTCTGGGGTGAGTGTGGACAGGCCCCCAGGAAAATCCGCATTTTTTAAACACGGATTCTCCTAGGATAAATGCCTGACTGAATCCGGCCCTTGTTAATAATAATAATAATAATAATAATAATAATAATAATAATAATCTTTATTCCCCACCACCATCCCCCCATGGGGACTCGGGGTGGCTTACATGACGCCAAGCCCAACAACAAATTACAGCAGAGTAAAACCGAAAACGCAAACCAAAAACACAAACAATAAACAACACCATCATAATTACATAAAACATGTGAATGCATAACAATACAAAATTACAATAAGCACAATCACAATGACAATGGGCGGGCTACATGTAATGATTAAAAGAAAAACTAATCAAAAACTAATCAAAAATTCGGGTGAGATAAAGGAGAAGCAGGTATTAATTTATCGTGTCATCAGCAACCATACCATTGTATTACATTTCTAACAGAACAAAACAAACAAACAGATAAAAAAACACAAATTTTGCAAACTTGGTTGTTGATTAAATGTCCTTTGGCTAGTATCTGGCCACTTGGAGTGCCTCTGGTGTTGCCGCAAGAAGGTCCTCCATTGTGCATGTAGCAGGGCTCAGGTTGCATTGCAGCAGGTGGTCTGTAGTTTGCTCTTCTCCACACTCGCATGTCGTGGATTCAACTTTGTAGCCCCTTAAGATTGGCTCTGCATCTCGTGGTGCCAGAGCGCAGTCTGTTCAGCGCCTTCCAAGTCGCCCAGTCTTCTGTGTGCCCAGGAGGGAGTCTCTCATCTGGTATCACCCACGGATTGAGGTGCTGGGTTTGAGCCTGCCACTTTTGGACTCTCGCTTCCTGAGGTGTTCCAGCGAGTTTCTCTGGAGATCTTAGAAAACTATTTCTTGATTTAAGTCATTGACGTGCTGGCTGATACCCAAACAAGGGATAAGCTGGAGATGTCACTGCCTTGGTCCTTTCACTATTGGCTGCTACTTCCCGGCGGATGTCAGGTGGTGCAATACCGGCTAAGCAGTGTAATTTCTCCAGTGGTGTGGGCGCAGACACCCTGTGATAATGCGGCATGTCTCATTAAGAGCCACATCCACTGTTTTAGTGTGGTGAGATGTGTTCCACACTGGGCCTGCGTATTCAGCAGCAGAGTAGCATAGCGCAAGGGCAGATGTCTTCACTGTGTCTGGTTGTGATCCCCAGGTTGTGCCAGTCAGCTTTCGTATAATATTGTTTCTAGCGCCCATTTTTTACTTGATGTTCAGGCAGTGTGTCTTGCAGGTCAGAGCATGGTCCAGAGGGACTCCCAGGTATTTGGGTGTGCTGCAATGCTCCAGTGGGATTCCTTCCCAGGTAATCCTCAGAGCTCGGGATGCTTGTCTATTCTTAAGGTGAAAGGCACATGTCTGTGTTTTAGATGGATTAGGGATCAGTTGGTTTTCCCTGTAATAGGTAGTAAGAGCACCTAGAGCTTCGGAGAGCTTCTGTTCAACCATCTCAAAGCTCCCTGCTTGAGTGGTAATGGCACGATCATCAGCGTAGATGAAACTCTCTGTCCCTTCTGGCAGTGGCTGGTCATTTGTGTAAATGTTGAACATTGATGGAGCAAGCACGCTCCCCTGAGGCAGGCCGTTCTTCTGTTTCCGCCATCTGCTTCTCTGGCCCTGGAACTCAACAAAAAAGCTCCTGTTTTGTAGCAGGTTTCCTATGAGGCGAGTGAAATTATTTGAGGAAGAGAACTCATTGTAGTGGGGGTTGTGGAATCAAGCTTTCCCACAAGGGGGACGACGACGTATACTCCAATGACAGAAAGTGAGGTTGTATACCTACTCACCAAAGGCTCAGCGGAAGAGCCAGGTTTTAAGGTTCTTTTTAAAGATTTCTAGGGTAGAGGCTTGTCTAATCTCTCCAGGTAATGAGCTCCAGAGTCGGTGGCCACAGAGGAAAAAGCTCTCTCCCTTGTTTTCCATCTTGAGCATGCTCTGATTTTGCTCAGACACCTCTATCCTGTTTTTTATCTGTTTTTGTTTTGTTTGTTTTTTGTTGGAGGATATTCATAACTTATCCTTAGCAAGATAAAATATGCATATTTTCTGTGAAGGTGGGGGGACCTCAGATAAGGTCCTGAAATGCAACAAAAGCAGGGCTGTCCTGATGGCTTTTCCAAAGTTGTATAATATAGTGTTGCCAAGAAGTTTAGAGTAAGCAGGGGCGGCTCAACCATTACGCAAAGTAAGCATTTGCAGTATAGTTGATTTTGCCCAGGGGCGCTCTTGAGGCGCTCTTGGGGGGAAATAGACCTTGACATATGCGAGTTGTAGTTACTGGGATGTATAGTTCACCTACAATCAAAGAGCATTCTGAACTCCACCAATGATGGAATTGAACCAAATATGGCACACAGAACTCCCACGACGAACAGAAAATATATATCAGTGATTGGTTTGGGGAGGGGGGGGGGGCAAAATACTGTTTGCTTACCGTTGAAAATTACCTAGAACTGTGAGAAAACAAGATTTGAATGGGGTTGGGTGTTCTTCAGTGACTAGTTACCCAAAAGGAAATGCACAGTCTACCTATTTGACCTGAATGTGGATGAACTTGTAACCCTAGGTCTTTTCAAATACCAGAGGTATTCTGTGTTTTCAAAATCATAGTTATTATTCTATATCCTCAGTGCTCATTTCTTTAGAGCTGCAAAGGGACATTAACAACAGGCAAATACCTTCCATAAAGCAATAAATTAAGCCTGTGGCACAACACATAATTGAAGTAAATTACTGGAAATGAAGTAAGCAACTGAAATTGGATCAACATGAGCAATCAGGTACCCATGTACTTAATTTAGTCAGTTTAGAGTGGAGAGTTTGCACCTCACAGTTAATAATAATAATAATAATAATAAATGTATATACCACTCTATCTCCCTGGGTGGACCCAGGGTGGTTTCCAAGCAACAACATCAAAACATACAGAGTCACAACAGGAACAAAAAATAACAGTAACAGCAACATAAGCATGAAATTACCCAACAACACATCAATATTTTTTAAAAAAATCCTGCCTGCTCTTCATGTCTATTTGTTACGGCATGGAAAAGGAATGGGTCAGGACAATTAAAGAGGCTGGGTCAAGACTGATACAAATTGAAACAAGATTGGACCGGCATTTGGGTACAATACTGTAATAGGTAAATGACAAAAGCGGGGACAGCCTGTTAGGATAATATATAGGGGGCTAGGTCGTGTCCGGACAGAGTCTGGGCCAAGCTAGCACTGGTCACTCTTGAAGATTTGTTGAAACCACCAAGTCTTCAAACTTATGAAAAGAGGAGAGGGATGGGGCCTGTCTTATTTCCCTTGGAAGAGTGTTCCAGAGGTGGGGGGCCACCACCAAGAAAGCCCTATCTCTCGTCCCCACCAACCGTGCTTGTGACGGAGGTGGGAGCAAGAGGAGGGCCTCCTGGAAGATCTTAGAGATGGAGATACGATCGCAAAGATAGGCGGGGCCCAAACTGTTTAGGGCTTTATAGGTCATTACCTGCACCTTGAATTTGGCTCAGCAACTTATCGGCAGCCAATGAAGCTGTTTTAATAGGGTTCTTGTATGCTCCTTATAGTTTGCTCCAGTAAGGAGCCTGGCTGCCACCCGTTGTTCCAGTTGTAATTTCCAGGCCATTTTCAAGGGCAGCCCCACGTAGAGCGCATTGCAATAGTCCAATCTGGATGTAACCAATAGGCATGTTTAGGCATGGTTCTAAATGGTTCTAAAGTACTTACAAAACTAGGGGTGCTGGTGCTTTGCTTCTAAAGTATTGCTGAGGTTCTGGTGGTGAAAATTTCAGAACTCTAACAAAACTTTCAAAATTTCATTATTTTGTTGTTGGCAGTTTTTATGACAGAACCAATTAGGAACTGCCATTTATAACTAAACCATTTAGAACCATGCCTACCCATGCTTAGTAACCAAGGTGTGGACCACCCTGGCCAAGTCAGACTTCACGAGGTATGGTCGCAGCTGGTGCATAAGTTTGAGTTGTGCAAAGGCCCTCCTGGCCACCGCCGACACCTGAGCATCAAGTGACAGCGTTGAATCCAAAAAAAAAAAAGGGGGGGGGGAGTTACCGCAATATAGCTACTGTTTGGATGGGCTCTTAGATGCTAAGTTATATCTCTCAGCCATTTATCAATGGCAGAGATATATAACTAAATGAGATACAAGGTCCTTACCACATTGCTGACCTCTAAAATACTGTAAACTGATTGCAAATAAGGCATCCTAACAATCTGGCTCTGTCCCCTCTTATAAAAGAAATATAGGAAGAATACTGAACTGCCCAGGTGTCCATATGTTTGGATTATTATTCTAAAATATATATATCAAAAGCTAAGTATCATAAATGTCAGTCCAAGAAAAATACTCAATGATTTTGGATGATTTTACAGCCCCAAAGAACATCTTCACATGATAATGCATTGCTTTGATTTGCAAGTTCCTCCATAGCGTAATTTGCAGTATATTACTTAATAGCCAAAGGTCAGAAAAAAAATCTTTTTACACTTCAGTGTCCAGAATCCAGCCATGATGCATGAGCATGCTAGCTGGGAGAGGGGATTGTGAGAGCTGTAGAACCCAAAAAGTTTTTTTTCCTTCATGCTGTATCAGTAGCATCAAAATCACATAGACTTATAGAGTTGGAAGAGACCACAAGAGTCTTCCAGTTCAACTCCTTGTCATGCAGGAACATAGAATCAAAGCACCCCTAACAGATGGCCATCCAACCTTTGTTTAAAAACCACAATAGAAGGAGACTCCATCTCACTCCAAGGCTCTAAGATCTTCCGGGGAGGTCCTCCTCTCGATCCCACTACCGCCTCAAGCACGGTTGGTGGTGACAAGACAGAGGGCCTTCTCAGTGGTAGCCCCCCACCTCTGGAATGCCCTTCCAAGGGAAAGAAGACAGGCCCCATCCCTCCCCTTCTTTCGTAAGAGCTTGAAGACCTGGTGGTTTCAACAAGCCTTTGAAAATGACCAGTTCTAACTCAGCCCTACACATTGTCGAATACAATCTTATTCTTCCTACCAATTACTCAGATCATTTCCTCTAATCAGCCCTGGAATTAACAGCCACAGACCTAATATTATTGTTGCCTGCCATAGGATTGTATTTCATTTCCGGGCCTCTTAGAATTTTTGCACTTGCACAAATCTTGGGCCGGCATCTTAAATTTTTAAATTGCCTTGAACAAGCAGGATTACTTTTAATATATGTGTGTTATGGCGACAATTTTTATGTTTATATTTTGTTTTGTTAATCTTATGGTTACAAACAAGGACATCTAATCACCTCTCAACAAAAGTTTGCTCCAGGCACAGTCAGGCCATTGCATGCTAATCAAGGTGGTCAGTTGAAACATTCACACCTAGCTCCAGCAAACAAGAGTCCTTTGTCTCACCCACAGATATATAAACCCCTTTTCCTAGTTCCAACAGACCTCACTACCTCTGAGGATGCTTGCCATAGATGCAGGCGAAACATCAGGAGAGAATGCCTCTAGACCATGGCCATATAGCCCGAAAAAACCTACAACAACCCACTTATGGTTATGTTGTTTTTACTTTGTATGTTTTGTGATGTTACCTGGGAACCACTCTGAGTCCCCTCAAGGAGATGAAGCGGTATATAAATAAAGTTTTATTATTATTATTATTATTATTATTATTATTGTATATTCCACTACTGGCAGGAAGTTCTTCCTAAAGTGTAGATGGAATCAAGGAGCTCCACTGGCTGCCATTCATCTACTGGACCCAATTCAAGGTGCAGGTTCTTACCTACAAAGCCCTGAACGGTTTAGGACCCGCCTACCTGCGTGACCGCATCTCTGTATACGAACCCACACGATCCCTTTGATCATCCGGAGAGGCCCTGCTCTCGATCCCACCAGCATCGCAGGCGCGATTGGTGAGGAGGAGAGAGAGGGCCTTTTCGGTGGTGGCCCCTCGACTCTGCAACTCACTCCCTAAAGACATCAGACAGGCTCCAACTCTGGCAGTCTTCAGGAGGAGCTTGAAGATGTGGCTGTTCCAGTGTGCCTTCCCGGAATAATGATCCCATAGCACTTTACATATCTTTAAGTCTGCTCGTATGCCCTTCCACAAACACCAGTATCACCTTTCGTTCATGTCCCAGCATTATTTCCAATTTTAACTCTACATTTGGCCTTCCCACTGTTTTTAATTATGTGTTGTTTTATTGATAATGTTGTGTATTTTATTGTCTATGTTTTTTTAATTGCTTGTATTGTTGTTATTATTGCTTGTATTGTTGTGTTTGGGCTCGGCCTCATGTAAGCCGCACCGAGTCCATTGGGGAGATGGTAGCAGGGTACAAATAAAGTGTTGTTGTTGTTGTTGTTATTATTATTATTATTATTATTATTATTATTATTATTATAATACTATATCTCTGTGTGTATGAATTATATTTTCAAAGTGATGGTACTCACCTTTAAGGCCCTACATCTAGGGCCGATGTACCTGAGGGACCGCCTCACCCCCTACCAACCCCAGAGATCCCTCCGTTCTGAGGACCAAGATTTATTGGAAATTCCGTGTCAAGACCTTGCGTCTAACAGCAACCAGACGCAGAGCCTTTACAGCAGTGGCACCATCACTCTGGAATACTCTGCCACCTGAAGTCCGAGCCTTGCGGGACATCAACTTTCCGCAGGGCATGGAAGACATATCTGTTTCGACGGGCTTTTGATCTCTGATATTGCTGTTTTTAAATAGTTTATTATTATTATTATTATTATTATTATTATTATTATTATTATATTATCTGAGGATGCTTGCCATAGATGCAGGCGAAACGTCAGGAGAAATGCCTCTAAAACAGTGGTTCTCAACCTGGGGGTCGGGACCCCTGTGGGGGTCGCGAGGGGGTGTCAGAGGGGTCACCAAAGACCATCAGGAAACATTTTCTCTTTGTCATGGGTGTTCTGCATGGGAAGTTTGGTCCAATTCTATCATTGGTGGGGTTCAGAATGCTATTTCATTGTGGGTGAACTATGAATCCCAGCAGCTACAACTCCCAAATGGCAAGGTCTATTTTATCCAAACTCTACCAGTGTTCACATTTGGGTATATTGTGCCAAGTTTGATCCAGATCCATCACTGTTTGAGTCCACAGTGTGATATGGATATAGGTGAACTACAACTCCAAAAACTCAAGGTCAGTGTCCACCAGACTCTCCCAGTATTTCTCTTGGCCATGGGAATTCTGTGTGCCAAATTTGATTCAATTCCATCATTGATGGAGTTGAGAAGGCTCTTTGATTTTAGGTGAACTATAAATCCCAGCAATTCCAACATTCCCAAATGACAAAATCAATCCCCTCCAACCCCACCAGTATTCAAATTGGGGCGTTTCGGGTATTTGTGCCAAATTTGGTCCAGTGAATGAAAATATATCCTGCATATCAGATATTTATATTACGATTCACAACAGTAGCAAAATTAAAGAAGTAGCAATGAAAATGACATTATGGTTGGGGGTCACCACAACGTGGGAACCTGTACTAAGGGGTCGCGGCATTAGGAAGGTTAAGAACCACTGCTCTAGAACATGGCCATATAGCCCGAAAAAACCCACAAGAACGGAGAGATTATTATTATGATCTTTTCCCCTGCAATTTGAATTTGAATCCGTTGATCCGCATCCTAATCCCCAAAACAAAAGAAAACGAGTATGCAACTTCCTCAATGTGACATCCTTCCAGATATTAAAACACGGCTATCATGTCCCCTCTCAGCCTTCTTTACTCCTTCTGAAGCCAGGCTAGATAATCCCATTTTCCTCCTGGGCTCACACACTGACCTGCCTTCCGCACTGGTTTCGGCACAGTGGCCACATCTTCTCTTTCCTTCCACTTTCGGATCTGCTCCTGCCTCATCTTGAAGAACAAGATCTGCTTTTGCTCTTCACTGAGCTCTGCCAGCAGCTCTGGGTCCACATACATGTCGGCCAGGATTTGCTTCAGCATGGTTGTAGAAGAAGCTTCTCACAGAGAGGAAGGAGTAGGAGCAAGAAGAAGAGAAGGCTGATCTGAGGAGAGAAGAGAAGGAAGAAGTCACTTTCTCTGCCGCCTTTCCAGCAGAAACACATCAGTGGCCAAAGGGGAGACAAAAATCTCTCCCCACCCTTAAGATACAGCAGGAATGCAGGCTCTCCACATCGCAATTACTCTCACGGCGACTGCAACCTACTTTTAGCTCTTGGATTTCCTGCAAGGACTGACAAAGTAAACAAAGAGCTCAAAGAACACAAAGAAAAGGAAGACTTGGCAACACTTACACCAAAACCGAGCCCTTGTGTCCTGGAATAAGCAGGGCGTTTGTTCAAGGTAATGAATATAAAGCAGCCGCAACGAGGACCAGAGAGGAGTGTTCAGATCTGATGCCTCGTGGAAGTCCCCTCTGCTTTTAAGCACTGGCTGCTAAAGTCACAGGTGTGGCTTACCTCTCTGACTCAGCAAGCCGTTCTGTTATGAGACCAGGAAGTGAAGGGATGGCTTGTAAAGAGGTGAACCCTAACCCTTTCCTGTCTCACAAATCTTAAGAAAGTAAAGTTCTGGCCGGTGCCAAACGCCCACAGAAAAAGTGATAGGGCCAATGTCAGTAAACACCAGTGTCAAGGAGTGAGATATAATTTATCTTCTGCGTGAACGGAAATACACACCAGAGTTCCCAGCATGAATAAGGGTGAAAATAGCAGAACTGGGTGGGAATGAGGTTCTGATCGGATCAATAGTGTGGTGTAAAGGCTGCTTTGATGCTTCCCCCTCTGCACACACACAACTGCTATTTACATTTTTAAACGGACAGGTTCATTGCATTGATGTTTATTTATTTCGATCTTCGGGGAGGCCCTCCTTTCGCCCCTGCCAATTTCACAAGCCCGTCTTGTGGGCACAAGGAAAAGAGCCTTCTCCTCTGTGGCCCCCCGACTCGGGAAGTCATTACCTGGAGAGATCAGGAAAGCCCCTACACTAGAAACGTTTAAAAAGAACCTTAAAACCTGGCTCTTCCGCTGCGCCTTTGGCGAGTAGGTGGACAACATGACACTATTGCTCCCCTCAACACTTCTGTCACTGCCTCATGGGAAGTTTAGTTTCATAGAATCATAAAATCAAAGAGTTGGAAGAGACCTCATGGGCTATCCAGTCCAACCCCCTGCCAAGAAGCAGGAATGTTGCATTCAAATCACCCCTGACAGATGGCCATCCAGCCTCTGTTTAAAAGCTTCCAAAGAAGGAGCCTCCACCACACTTCGTGACAGAGAGTTCCACTGCTGAACGGCTGTCAGTCAGGAAGTTCTTCCTCATGTTCAGATGGAATCTCCTCTCTTGTAGTTTGAAGCCATTGTTTCGCGTCCTAGTCTCCAGGGCAGCAGAAAACAAGCTTGCTCCCTCCTCCCTGTGGCTTACTCTCACATATTTATACATGGCTATCATATCTCCTCTCAGCCTTCTCTTCTTCAGGCTAAACATGCCCAGCTCCTTAAGCCGCTCTTCATAGGGCTTATTCTCCAGACCCTTGATCATTTTAGTCGCCCTCCTCTGGACACATTCCAGCTTGTCAATATCTCTCTTGAATTGTGGTGCCCAGAATTGGACACAATATTCCAGGTGTGGTCTAACCAAAGCGGAATAGAGGGGTAGCATTACTTCCCTAGATCTAGACCAGGGGTCCTCAAACTTTTTAAACAGAGGGCCAGGTCATGGGCCCTCAAACTGTTGGAGGGCCGGATTATAATTTGAAAAAAAAAAACATGAATTAATTCCTATGCACACTACACATATCTTATATGTATTGCAAAAAAACCCTTAACAAGACAATACAATAATTAAAATGAATAACAATTTTAACAAATGTAAACTTAATAGTATTTCAGTGGGAAGTGTGAGTCTGCTTTTGGCTGATGAAATAGGATTGTTGTTGTTGTTGTTGTTGTTGTTGTGTGCTTTCAAATCGTTTCAGAGTTAGGTTGACCCTGAGCGAGGGCCGGGTAAATGACCTTGGAGGGCTGTATCCGGCCCCCAGGCCTTAGTTTGAGGACCCCTGATCTAGACACTATGCTCCTATTGATGCAGGCCAAAACCCCATTGGCTTTTTTTGCCCCCACATCACATTGTTGGCTCATGTTTAACTTGTTGTCCACAAGGACTCCAAGATCTTTTTGACACGTACTGCTCTCGAGCCAGGCATCGTCCCCCATTCTGTATCTTTGCATTTCGTTTTTCCTGCCAAAATGGAGTATCTTGCATTTGTCACTGTTGAACTTCATTTTGTTAGTTTTGGCCCATCTCTCTAATCTGTCAAGATCGTTTTGAATCCTGCTCCTGTCCTCTGGAGTATTGGCAATCCCTCCCAATTTGGTGTCATCTGCAAACTTAATGAACCTGCCTTCTAGCCCTTCATCTAAGTCATTAATAAAGATGTTGAACAGGACCGGGCCCAGGACGGAACCCTGCGGCACTCCACTCGTCACTTCTTTCCAGGATGAAGAGGAAACATTGGTGAGCACCTTCTGGGTTTGTCCATTTAACCAATTACTGATCCACCTCACCGTAGTGAGGGAAAGAGCCTTCTCCTCTGTGGCCCCCTGACTCTGGAACTCATTACCTGGAGAGATCAGGAAAGCCCCTACACTAGAAACGTTTAAAAAGAACCTTAAAACCTGGCTCTTCCGCTGCGCCTTTGGTGAGTAGGTGCAACATGACCCTATTGCTCCCCTCAATGCTTCTGTCACTAGAGTACATGCCCCCTCCCCCAAATGGGAAGTTTAGTTTCACAACCCTGTGTTTCTTTTTGAGCTCCCTGCAAATAACTTGCTCCTATTTTTATCTCATTAGAGTTTTTTAACATTTTATCCTGTACATGTGACCTACCCACTGTTACTGCGATTATGTTTATTATAATGTTATTTTGTTACTGTACTCATATCTTTTTTTAATGCAATTTTGATGATGTTGCTTGTTGTTTATGTTTTGGTTTTATTTTGCTGTAATTTGTCATTCGGGCTTGGCCCCATGTAAACGGCTCTGAGTCCCCATTGGCGAGATGGTGGCGGGGTATAAATAAAGTTTATTACTTATTTATTTACTAACTATACTTGTATATCGCCTTTCTCAGCCTATCGGCGACTCAAAGCAGTTTACAACAAGTCAGTACACATAATAGCAAAATACCGATTAAGCATTGAACAATATGAAATCACAATAAAAACAATAAAACCAACACCATAGAATCATAGAATCAAAGAGTTGGAAGAGATCTCATGGGCCATCCAGTCCAACCCCTTGCCAGGAAGCAGGAATATTGCATTCAAATCATCCCTGACAGATGGCCATCCATCCTCTGTTTAAAAGCTTCCAAAGAAGGAGCCTCCACCACACTCCAGGGCAGAGAGTTCCACTGCTGAACGGCTCTCACAGTCAGAAAGTTCTTCCTCATGTTCAGATGGAATCTCCTTTCGTGTAGTTTGAAGCCGTTGTTTCGCGTCCTAGTCTCCAGGGAAGCAGAAAACAAGCTTGCTCGTCCCTGTGGCTTCTTCTCACATATTTATACATGGCTATCATATCTCCTCTCAGCCATCTCTTCTTCAGGCTAAACATGCCCAGCTCCTTAAGCCGCTCCTCATAGGGCTTGTTCTCCAGACCCTTGATCATTAGTGTCTCCTAGTTAAAAACGTTGTCCAAAATCCGTTGTCAAGTGATTCCATTTCCTATATCAGTTACCCTGCATTTGTAAACGCTTGCTCATATAACCATGTCTTAACTTGTCTCCGAAATGTTAAGAGTGAGGGAGCCAATCTAATCTCCTTAGGGAGGGTGTTCCATAGCCGAGGGGCCACCACAGAGAAGGCCCTGTCTCTCGTCCCCGCCAAACATACTTGTGATGAAGCCGGGATTGAGAGCAGGGCCTCCCCAGACGATCTCAAAGTCCTAGAATCTAAGGCCCAGATGGTTCATAAGGGGAGATGCATTCAGACAAGTAAGTCAGGCCAGAACCATTTAGGGCTTTATAGACTAAAGCCAGCACTTTGAATTGTGCCTAGTAGCAGACTGGCAGCCAGTGGAGCTGGTGCAGCATAGGAGTTGTATGCTCCCTGAGGGCCGCTCCTGTTAGCATTCTGGCTGCCATCCATTGGACTATTTGAAGCTTCTGGACAGTCTTCAAAGGCAACCCCACGTAGAGTGCATTACAGTAGTCTATACGAGATGTAACCAGAGCCAAGTTAGGCTTCCAAAGGTATGGGCACAGCTAGTGCACAAGATTTAGCTGGGCGAATGCTCCCCTGGTCACTGCCAAAACTTG
The DNA here is from genome assembly GCF_037176765.1 of Anolis sagrei. Taxonomy (NCBI): domain Eukaryota; kingdom Metazoa; phylum Chordata; class Lepidosauria; order Squamata; family Anolidae; genus Anolis; species Anolis sagrei. The sequence goes on along the minus strand of NC_090026.1, from coordinate 55,294,782 downwards.
GGGTTCCAGGCTCAGCGATGAATCCAGGATCACACCCAGACTGTGAACCTGCATCTTCAGAGGGAGTGTAACCCCATCCAACACAGGCTGTAACCCTATGCCCTGTTCGGCCTTACAACTGACCAGGAGTGCCTCTGTCTTGTTTGACTTCATTTAGTTTGACTTCAGAGCAAAAGGTAGCCCCTGAATACAGAATGTTTACTCCAATTAAGAAAGCCAAAAGACGAAATATGGAAATATGTGTGGAACAATGTATATTTAAAGTTTTACGAGTATATTATGACTTGAAGTTAAACCATTATACTATCTTTCCTGTGCGTTTAGGCTATTGAATAGGACCAACATCCTGCATGATGTCAATGGGCAGGACACACATTGTAATTTCTTTCTTTCATTCATTCTTAAATCTAATTTGCACAGGTGTAAAATCTCTCCTAACAGAAACTGAAAACAAGGAGAGCATTTCTACTGGCTCAAGAATGTAAGAAACGTCACGGCAATAACAAACTCCCTCCACCCCCACTCTGGGGAAAAAGTTATAATTATAAAATGCTTTGCACATGAATGGCATCATGCTGAGACATGTCATCATATAAACAAATGATGCATGTATAGTCTGAGTGGTTTTTTGTATCAAAAGCATTGCATAAGTTAGTATAGAGCTGATAAAAATAGAAGGAGCGCAGGTGGCTAAATATCTCTTGACCAAAAACGGGCATTGTCTGTAGTCTCCAACAATTCTTCCTCTGTACATGAAGCAGGGCATAGTGGACAGGCATACAGATGCGGAGTTGTCTGTTCTGCTCCACAGTCACACAAGGTGCGGGATTTTTTTAGGTAGAGCCATTTTGCCAGGTTGTCTTTTGATCTGCTCAATCCACTTCTGAGTCTATTCAGGGACTTCCAAGTTTCCCATTCTTGGTTTGCCCCTGGAGGAAGACCTTCATGGGGGGCCATCCAGTTGGGACTTCCTGGCTTAGCTGCCCAGAGGGATAACCTTGCTGTTGCTGGGGGGACGCCAAGAGGAGTGGTAGTTCTCATAAAGCTTTTCTTTGATTTGAGTCTATTGGGAGGAGGCTGGTACCCATGTAGTGGGTGGCTTTCACAGTGTTCAACCTTATTTCCCACACATTTAGCAGCAACTTCCCATCATACATTTATTTATTTATTTATTTATTTATTTGGTTTACTTTTACCCCGCCCTTCTCACACCGAGGCGGACTCAGGGCGGTTTACATATCCAAGGCACAATTCGATGCCGATAACATACAACAGTAATAAAACAAAATAGCATAAATTAGCAATCAACAATAGTACATTACATCTATAACCGATAAAACCAATAAAACCAATAAAAATTTCATACAAACCAATACAAACCAATTACTCCTTATTGCCGGTCCATGTTCGCTATCTCATAGTTCAAAGTTTCCATTCCGCATTTATCGGTCCTGTCGGTCCTATTTGTCTGGTTGTCCTTACCTAGTTAGCAGATTGCCCGAAGTCCTGGTCCCACAACCACGTCTTTACCTTCCTCCTGAAGGACAGGAGAGATGTCGATGCCCTGATATCCCCCGGCAGTGAGTTCCACAGGTGAGGGGCCACCACTGAGAAGGCCCTGCTCCTCGTCCCCACCAGCCTCACTTGGGAAAGTGGTGGGGTCGAGAGCAGGGCCCCTTCAGATGATCTTAAATTCCGGGGTGGGACGTAGAGGGAGATACATTCGGACAAATACACTGGACCGGAACCGTACGGGGGGGGGGGGGCAATGGCAGCTAGCTTGTAGCATTTATCAACAGGTGTAGGTTTAAGACATCCTGTGATTATTCTGCTTGTTTCATTCAATGCTATGTTCACCTGCTTTGCATGGGCAGACCGATGCCAAACCTATGCCAAACAGCCTGAGTGTTAATCATGACGAAATAAAAACATCTTCACATAATAATAATAATAATAATAATAATAATAATAATCCTTTATTTGTACCCCGCTACCATCTCCCAAAGGACTTGGTGCGGCTTACAAGAGGCCGAGCCCAAATACAATAGTGAAAACAATAACAACAACAGCAAAATAACTCAAAAACAAAGCAATAACATTAACAACACACAATGACACAATTAAAATCAATGGCATACAAAACATACAACATATGAACATAGAATTATTGATAGGTTTGGGAGTATTGCAAGATTCAAACAACGTAATGGGGGAGTAAGAGGACAACCTTCCAACAAATAACCTAGCCAATAAGAATTAAGGATCCCCAGAGAAGGAGGGAAAGATATGGGCTGCACTTTCTAGAAGGATAGTGTCCTATACTGATTTGAGCACTGGGACAGCCCATGGAGACTAACTGTGCGACATAAGGGAAATCATAATGTTTGAGTTTTAAAGTAAAGCAGGAGCAAGCATCCTTTAAATAAATCTCCCACCATCTGTTGGAACTGACTTGACGGCATAGAACAGCAATGCAGAATGAAGGCACAGCTGGCAGGCTGAACCACAAACAGAGCAACAAACAGAAGCAATCTATACACAACATGGAGTTATAGGTTCCACTTGTATGATATAATGAAACATTAAATGGAATTTGATTGCCACCTGTGTAAATGGCATGTTAGGATCCTTAGGCATGTTTATTGGGGATATATGTCACTAAATGCAGGTTCTGTGTTGAGAGGTAGTACATAACAGAATACCAGATGCACATAAAGTGTTAGTACATCACTGAGTAGCAACTGCTGGAGACAACCAAGGGGATCTTGTACTTTCATGCATATCCTTAAAGCTTTTGACTATCTACTGATGGAAAAAGTCTTGGAGTAAATACATTGTTGGCTTGACTTAATAAGACTTCTTAGGACCTTATCACATGTAGGGCCTCCCCTGTTTCTACACACTTTTGAAAAAGACTACAGATGGAGTCCCACGGTGCCCCATCATATGTTGCAAAACTACTTCTTGCAGTCGCCCATGGGACTCTGCCTGTAATTGTTTCAAAAGTGTGTAGAAATGAGGTATTATGGAGTTGGGGAGCAATCGTCTTAAGAGCTCCTTAATTTAACGTGTGATGGGATCTGTCAGATTCACCAGTATTGGATTGCTTTAGTGGGCCTCATGGAGCTGCTGCGGTGGCTCTAGCTGCTGCCAGGGCTTGCCTAGCCAAACCCACACCCCTCAGTTGGGCCAGGCCTTCTCCTTCCTTTCCTCAATCCTTCCCCTCCCCAAAAGAAAAAAGGACTCTGCCTTCCTGGATGGAAAGGGACTCCATGCCGAGGCTTCTCTTCCCTCACAATGGTTGGTGCTTCATTCTTCTCGTGTAATGGGGAGAGGGGCTTTTGCGCATGCTCTGTAAGGCATTTTTCTTTTTGGGGAGTTTTGTTATTTCCCCTTAATTTTTACGGGGTTTTTTGTTTGAAAAACATAGATCAGATTAGAATGTGTTTTGCTGCCAAATTTGGTGTCAATTCGTCTGTTGCAATCCAGAGCAGGGAACGAGGCCCTAAGATAACTATCCACCACACTTGAATGTGAAAAACAATCCTTTTTTATTGAAGAAAAATGGTTACAAAATAAAGGAAAAATGCAAGTCAAAAGCCACAGCAAAATCAGCAAACATGAATTTAAATGGACAAAGCAAAACCAAAAGCCTCACTGTGAAATACTGGAACCTGTTAGCAATCCACTAACCGTACTTGATATTCTAGAAATCTTCCCAAACTATGGCCAGGGAACCGGGAGAACTGCCAAGAGCCTCACTGTGAAATACTGGAACCTGTTAGCAATCCACTAACCGTACTTGATATTCTAGAAATCTTCCCAAACTATGGCCAGGGAACCGGGAGAACTGCCAAGATCTTCATCAATTCTGAAACGATACCTGAACTGAGACAGTCAGCCCGGCGTAACGCAATTAAAGCTCAAGAATTGGTTCCATGAACCGCCCTTCTTCTTTGAAGCCAATGATTTTAATTCTTGAATTTGGGAGGATCGACACAAACTGAGTGATTTACTTCTGTCTTCCCAAATTTGGCCCCTTCTGTTGTCATTACAGTTAACAGGTGCAGAAGGGAGGGAAAGGTCAAGGCTTCCCTCTGAAACATTCTCATGAACCCTAGTACTTTCATTTTCCAAATCTACAGAAGTTCCTTCCTCACTAATTTCAGGAACATTGGCATTTTCCAAACCTACAGCAGTTTCTTCCTCACTAATTTCAGGAGCATTGGCATCAAAAGGTACATTTCCATTAGCATCAGTAAATATATTTTCATTAGCATCAGGAGGAACAAACAGAGAATCAGGTTCAAGTTCAAACTCAGGCTGAACCCCAACATCGTCCAGTGGCTTTTGAGTTCTGTTAATCCCACAAACGAACAGTACATTTTTATTTCCATAAAAATGAAAACACAACAGTATGACGTAGCCAGACAACTCCAATAATTCCACTCACAAGAGATCAAATGACAATATGCTTCACCATTGTAAATTAGTCCATTGTGTGGATACTTAATTAGGAGGATAAATGCAACTATCCTCAATGACCTGCAATATATTTCTCATGTTTAAAGGAGTCACTGAAAGACTGATTCATAAAGTCAGGTGACAATAGTTACAGAATTACTTCTTTTGTGCTCTTTACTGCTTTCTTTGAGGTCTGCGGAGCATAAAATCTCTCACCTGAGCAGTCGGTCACAAATTAGGAGCAGCTTCCGCTTTCAGATTGTGTTCTTTTAAGAAAATATTAACCTGGAAGTGGGAGTTATGAGCCTTTTAAGACTGAAAAGAAAACCCGCATTCTTACTAAGTGTGGTGACATTTAATTAAATCTTATTTTTTTGCAAATGTTTCTAAATATTAACAGGAGCCACTATGTGGTTAATGTATCTCAGAGAAGTAACCAGTTTCATTCAGAGAGGTAAAAATAGTTGAGGTTATCCTGCCTTTCCCAACAGCGACCCTTTAGATGTGTTTGACTGCAATCCCCTTTGGCCCTTGCTGGCCTGGGAATATGGGACTTGCACTCTAGCACATTGGGAGGGCCCCAGTTTGTGGGAGAATTTATGATACTATGCAGTTGAAATCGAAGAAGGAAATGTATTGTCGAAGGCTTTCATGGCCGGAATTACTGGGTTGTTGTAGGCTTTTCGGGCTATATTGCCATGTTCTAGAGGCATTCTCTCCTGACGTTTCACCTGCATCTATGGCAAGCATCCTCAGAGGTAGTGAGGTCTGATGGAACTAGGAAAAGGGGTTTATATATCTGTGGAATGACAAGGTGGGACAAAGAACTCTTGTCTCCTGGAGCTAGGTGTGAATGTTTCAACTGACCACCTTGATTAGCATTGCCTGGGGCAATCTTTTGTTGAGAGGTGATTAGATGTCCCTGATTGTTTTTCCTCTGTTGTTTTGCTGTTGTAATTTTAGAATTTTTTAAATACTGGTAGCCAGATTTTGTTCATTTTCATGGTTTCCTCCTTTCTGTTGAAATTGTCCACATGCTTGTGGATTTTCAATGGCTTCTCTGTGTAGTCTGACATGGTGGTTGTTAGAGGGTCCACCATTTCTGTGTCCAGGTTGGTTCATCAGGTGCTCTGCTATGGCTGACTTCTCTGGTTGAAGTAGTCTGTAGTCTTTCATGTTCCTTGATTCGTGTTAGGGCAATGCTGTTTGGTGGTCCCTATGTAGACTAGATCCGCATAGTCAAAGCCATGGTATTCCTTGTAGTAAACCTACGGATGTGAGAGCTGGACCTTAGGGAAGGCTGAGCGAAGGAAGATCGATGCTTTTGAGCTGTGGTGCTGGAGGAAAGTTCTGAGAGTGCCTTGGACTGCGAGAAGATCCAACCAGTCCATCCTCCAGGAAATAAAGCCTGGCTGCTCATTGGAGGGAAGGATACTAGAGACAAAGTTGAAGTACTTTGGCCACATCATGAGGAGACAGCAAAGCCTAGAGAAGACAATTATGCTGGGGAAAGTGGAAGGTTAAAGGAAGAGGGGCCGACCAAGGGCAAGATGGATGGATGGCATCCTTGAAGTGACTGGACTGACCTTGAAGGAGCTGGGGGTGGTGACGGCCGACAGGGAGCTCTGGCGTGGACTGGTCCATGAGGGCACGAAGAGTCGGAGACGACTGAACGAATGAACAACAAATGTAGACTTGTCCACAGCTGCATGGTATATGCTAGACTCCTGCAGAAGCGAGAGGATCCCTCTTGTCCTGTGCTGAACGTAGGATTTGTTGGATTTTCTTGGTGGGTCTGTAGATAGTTTGTATGTTGTGTTTCCTCATCAGCTTCCCTATGAGATCAGTGGTTCCCTTGATGTATGGCAAGAACACTTTTCCTCTGGGTGGATCTTCGTCTTGACTCTCATGGCTCGTTCTCAGTCTTGCAGCTCATCTGATGTCTGAGGTGGAGTATCCATTGGCCTGTAGAGCCCAGTTTAGGTGATTCAGTTCATCTTGGAGGAGGTGGGGTTCGCAGATTCTTTTTGCACGGTCTTCCAAGGCTTTAATGGAAATGCTGCATAAAATGCTGCATAAAAGCAAAAGTCCAGGGCTTAATGTGTTTGATTCACCTTTCCTTGTGATGCAGAAGTGTAGCAATTTAGCTTTAATCTGCAGAAGGGAGAATATGTACCTCTAAAAAACACCCAGCTAATTATAACTCTCTGTCTGTTTTCTCGAAATACTGTGGCTAGAGATAGCATAAACATTTAGCTGTCTGTAAGAACACAAAGAAGGAAGTCAGTGGATGAAGTTTTCCCCCTCCTGACTGAAAAACTGTGGCTACAATTGCAGTCACGGGGGGGGGGGGGGGGTATGAAGATCTTTAAAAAAAAGAAAATAACTTAAGAACAATAAATAAGCATGCATCTGGTTATTTTACAGATCTTTTCCTGCATACAAAAAGAATGGATTTGAAATGGGGCATTGTTTACCTTTTCATACTGATGCTGAAAATTTGAGGTTTTCAAAGCCCCTGTGGATACCAAGGGACGCCTGGCAAGCTCAGCTAATCATTGATGTTTTGAGTCAGGAATTAGGAATCTCATTAGGTTGAAGGCAAAAGTCAGAGGCATTTAATCTGCGCAGAATTGACACTTATACAGCAATGGGTACAAGCAGGCCTGTAGCGAGGGGGTGGTTTTAGGGGTTCAAACCCCCCCCCCCCGAAATGTTTCAGATTTTTTTAAAAAACTGGTTTTCTCATGAATTTTAACTGGTTAACCAAATCCTCATGCTGCTAAGTCTATGAGATGCAAAAAACTAAGAGTCCCTCCAGAACTGCAAGCACTATCTCAAGCAAATATTGACAATTTATTCACACTCTCATTACTTGCAGCAATAGCCGATGTAGTGAAGCAACCAAGTTGGGGTGTGTGTGTGTTGAATGCTCTCATTAAGGAGGCCAGACTTGGTGGAGGTGGTTGACAGGGGCGGAGCTGCAGGCTATTGAAGGCTGCTCTGCCCCCTGCTGTGCTCTTTGCTTCAGCGTGAACTAGGAGGCAGGTTTCAACCCCCCCCCCCTCGAAATTTTCAACCCTCCCCGAAATTTTCAACCCCCCCCCCCCCGAAATTGTCAACCCCCCCGCCGAAATTGTCAACCCTCCCCGAATTTTTTTTCTGGCTACGGCCCTGGGTACAAGCACAAAGAATAATAATAAAGCAGGCATTTTATACACAAGAGTTTTCATGCATTATTAAATTCCCTCCCTTCTCCCTGATTGGCCAGTGCCAAGAAGCTGACCGACATTCCCCAGACCTCTGATTGGCTGAGAGGCGGGCCTTAGCCAGTGCATATCCCAATTGGTGAAGGCAGCTATGACACGGCTGGGAATCTCTTCCCACTGGGTAGGGAGGCTCCGGGGCTTCCAATGAGTCAGTGGAGATGTTTCTGGGGGTGGAGAGTTATCCGGGGCTGTGTCAACCCCTGGATGTGTAGCAACCAGGCCTGTAGCCAGGATTTTGATTCGAGGGGAGCTGAATTTGATTCGGGGGGGGGGGGGCTGAGTCTGAGTGAAAGAGGGTCTACCCTAGCAAACCTTTTGTATCGTTACCCCAATACCCCCATGCATATGGGATATATTGAGCATGGTGATCAGATCATGATATGAATAAACATAACAGTTTAAATAATGTACCAGTATGGCCTTCTCGCAGACCACCATGAGAATTTTTTTTTTGGGGGGGGCTAAAGCCCCTCAAGCTCCCCCCCCCCCCCCGGCTACATGCCTGGTAGCAACTGTCCATCATCGTTAAGTTTTGGTTCCGTCCCTTGTTCAGGGCAATTGGGAAGGGAAGGGAGCCATTTTTAGTTAGTCTCAGTAAGGAAAGCTAATGTACAGGACATGTTCAAGCTTCTCCTGTACAAAAGCTTCAACCCTTAAGACTTTCCGGGGGAAAACAGTCTTAAGAGCATCCAAAGATCTCCAAAGATTTCCAGGGAAACAGCTCTAAAGCCTTGAGGAATTTCAGAGGGTAAACAGTTTGGAAGACCACAAAACTCCAGCTGGAGAATCTACTGCCCTTACTGGTAGGTCCACTCAGCGCTCGAGACGCAGTTCGACCCGGTAGCGGAGCCCACATCAGTAAGATTTAGATTACAGTCAGCCTGAGAGAAGTTAAAAAGGGTTTTTCCTACAGAGAAAGTTTAATTAATCAAATTCAGGTGCCAATCCATTGAGGACTAGACTGAGAAAGCCTTGAAGTGTTGTTTGAACCATTGAAGATTTGTTGTTTGTTCCATAATAAAGACTTTGTTGCATTATCAAAGACTCTAAAGACCATCACTTTTGGAAAATCCCTGAGAACTTCTCTTTGGGGCCCTCTGGCTTCCCGCTGGGCAAAGGTTGCACGTCCTTTTTTAAAAGAAATTCTTTACAGGCCCAGCATGTGACAGAACAATTACAGCATATTGCTTCTCCTCAGAGTAGCTTATTGCTTCTTCAAACTGTATTCTAAAATCCATACAGTTATACCCCACCGGGTGTGGCTCAAACATGCTGGCTGACCTACATTATCAGCTGCACATGATAATCAACATAATAAAGTTTTTCTTTGACATACACTTGATCCTGCTATGACTTACTGTAACAGGCCCTACCATTTTCCCCCATTTACTTTCATATTCAGAGATTGGCACTGGGATTATAGACATCTTTCCAGTACTAGTTGGTGTTAGCCTGACTGTGCCTCTATACACTCTTTCAACTCACTAAAATGTCCCAGAGGATGAGAAAAATGCAGGCGGAAATATACAAGGAGGAAGGAGCTTCTAGCTAGCTAGTTTCTTCCCTGTGGCTTATCTCTAGTTATTCCTTTTGTTAGTAGGTAATTTCCCCTTCTCCTTTGTAAAGAAAAAACATGTTTATGTCAAGCCTTTCAGGAATTGCTCCTTCCTCCTGCCTGGGGTTCTCCCATCCTATCTGCTTTTGTTTCTTGGCAGGGAGCTTTAACATTTCTTAACAGGAAGTGTTCTGGTACAGCTGTACCAGGAGCTCCAATTTTGTTTGCTTTACATTAAATGTTTGTTTGCAGTCCTAGGTTTCAGGGACTCTGCAGATAGGTGGCTTCTTTTGGTTGCAGTTATAGGGCAAGCCACCTGTCCATCATTATTTTTTGGTCCCGCCCCTTGCTCAGGGCAATTGGGAAGGGAAGGGAGCCGGTTATTTAGTCTCAGCAAGGTTAGCCAATGTACAGGATGTGTGTAAAGCTTCCCCTGTACAAAAGCTTCAACCTTTAAGAATTTCCAGGGTTACAGAAATTCCAACAGAAACAGAAGGGAAAGAGTCTCCAAAGACTTTCTAGGGAAAGAGCCCTAAAGATCAAAGAACTCCAGCTGAAGAGACTACAGGCCTTGCTGGTAGGTCCACTCGGTGCTTTGAGACGCAGTTCAGCCTGGTAGTGGTGCCCACATCAGTTAGGTTTAAGTTTACAGTCAGCCTGGGAGAAGTTAAAAAGGGGGTTTCCTTTAAAGAAGAAGTTATTGAAGATAGTTGCCTGTCCTTCATGAGAAAGATTAGGAATTCACCAGTTACCTAAAAGCTTGGAATTATTTGCTTAACTTTACTGAAGACGAGAGAAGTTTCTGTTTGATTGTTCATTACTAAAAGACTTTGTTGTACTTCTCAAGCCATCTAAAGACTGTTTGTGGTGGAAACCTGAGAACTTTTCTTTAGGCCCTCTGGCTTCCCGTTGGGCAAAGGTTGCACGTCCTGTTTTAAAGACAACTATTTACAGGACCAACGCGCGACAGAACAGGAAGAATGAGCTTGCTTCTTATATAGTGAGTGGAAAATGTAATTGCCACTGCTCTTACTTTCCCATAGCATCTCAGTTTTGAATAACCTTGTTCTGAACTCTTGGTAATAAGAAGCCTACTTGCTGGTGTCCTTAAACCCACTTTCTTGAAGATTTGAGTTTGGGGAAGCAACTCCCAGAATAGCTGGCTGCAACTCCCTTTGCCTTATCTTTAGGGCCAAGATCAGGTGTCAACTGAGAAAGCATCCAAAGAACTGACATGCCACAATAGCAAATACAGATTACGGGGTTGTTGTAATTTTTTCGGGCTGTATGGCCATATTCCAGAAGCATTCTCTCCTGACGTTTCATCTGCATCTATGGCAGGCGTCCTCAGAGGTTGTGAAGTCTGTTGGAAACTAGAAAAATGGGGTTTCTATATCTGTGGAATGTCCAGGGTGGGAGAAAGAACTCTTGCCTGCTGGAGGTGGGTATTTATTTATCATGTCAGGAGTGAGCCAAACAGTTATATTGCATTGAAACAAACAATCAAACAAACAAAACACAAAGTTTGCAAACTTGACATTCTATTAAATGTCCTTTAACCAGCAGCTGGCCACTTGAAGTGTCTCTGTTGTTGCTATAAGAAGGTCCTCAGTTATCAGATTTCAAGGTAATTTTCAAAGGTAAGCAAACAGTATTCTGGCACACCCCCCCCCCCCCGCCCAACCAATCACTGATATATATTTTCTGTTCGTCATGGGAGTTCTGTGTGCCATATTTGGTTCAATTCCATCATTGGTGGAGTTCAGAATGCTCTTTGATTGTAGGTGAACTATACATCCCAGTAACTACAACTCGCATATGTCAAGGTCTATTTTCCCCCAAGAGCGCCTCAAGAGCGCCCCTGGGCAAAATCAGCTATACTGCAAATGCTTACTTTGCATAATGGGTTGAGCCGCCCCTATCAGTTGTGCACGTAGCAGGGCTCAGGTTGCATTGTAGTAGCTAGTCTGTGGCTTGCTCTTCTCCACACTCGCATGTCGTGGATTCTACTTTGCAGCCCCATTTCTTAAGGTTGGCTCTGCATCTCATGGTGCCAGGCTGCATTCTGTTCAGCGCCTTCCAAGTCACCCAGTTTTCTGTGTGCCCAGGAAAGAGTCGCTCATTTGGTGTCAGCCATTGATTGAGGTTCTGGGTTTTAGCCTGCCACTTCTGGACTCTCGCTTGCTGGGGTGTTCCAGCGAGTGTCTCTGTAGATCTTAGAAAACTATTTCTTAAGTCATTGGCGTGCTGGCTGATACCCAAACAGGGGATGGGCCAGAGATGCCTTGGTCCTTTCACTATTGGTTGAATGTTTCAATTGGCCACCTACCTCCAACAAAAAGTTCTTTCTCCCACTCTGGACATTCCACAGATTTACAAACCCCATTTTCCAAGTTTCCATCAGACCTCACAACCTCTGAGGATCCTTGCCACAAATGCAGGTGAAACGTCAGGAGAGAATGCTTCTGGAACATGGCCATACAGCCTGAAAAAATTACAACAATCCAGTAATTGGGGCCAGGAATGCCTTTGACAATACATTAAATGCAGATTACTTTTATTTCATTTGACAGCTTTTCAAGAAACCCGAAGCAGGTTTACTTGTGAATTTAACTGACTACAGACCTTTTGGCCAAAGATTTAGCCTTTTTTCAGTCCCATTTCAAGTTTGATGCACTTCTAATATTAGCCAGGTTACTGTTGTTCATACTGACGACCGATCTTTAGTAAGATAAATGCTGCATACTTTCCGTAAGACTAGAACTGTAAACATTATGCAAAATTGCAGTACCATTCTGCTTCAAAGGCACATGCTCTTTTAAAGAACAGATATGACCTCTGTGAGTTGTAAGACTTTCCTGTGGACTGAAATGCCTGCAGCTCTGGAAATAAATCTGGAAATTCCAAGTTTCTACATTCTCGGTAAAAGGAAGAGGGGCCGACCAAGGGCAAGATGGATGGATGGCATCCTTGAAGCGACTGGACTGACCTTGAAGGAGCTGGGGGTGGTGACGGCCGACAGGGAGCTCTGGCGTGGGCTGGTCCATGAGGTCACGAAGAGTTGGAGACGACTGAACGAATGAACAACAACAACAACGTTTTCGGAAATAAATCTGAAAAGGAATACTTACTTACTTAGGCGATCCCTCATAGTCTGAGGTTGATGCTCCTCCAAGTGTAGTGTCTGTAGGTGACTGTGGAGGAATACTATCACAGAGAACAATCTTAAGAACAGACAAGCATCCCGAGCTCTGAGGATTACCTGGGAAGGGATCCCACTGGAGCATTGCAACACACCCAAATACCTGGGAGTCACTTTGGACCGTGCTCTGACCTACAAGAAGCACTGCCTGAACATCAAGCAAAAAGTGGGCGCTAGAAACAACATCATACGAAAGCTGACTGGCACAACCTGGGGATCACAACCAGACACAGTGAAGACATCTGCCCTTATGCCATGCTACTCTGCTGCTGAGTATGCATGCCCAGTGTGGAACACATCTCACCACACTAAAACAGTGGATGTGGCTCTTAATGAGACATGCCGCATTATCACAGGGTGTCTGCGCCCCACACCACTGGAGAAATTACACTGCTTAGCCAGTATCGCACCACCTGACATCCGCCGGGAAGTAGCAGCCAATAGTGAAAGGACCAAGGCAGAGACATCTCCAGCTCATCCCCTGTTTGGGTATCAGCCAGCACGTCAATGACTTAAATCAAGACATAGTTTTCTTAGATCTACAGAGACACTCGCTGGAACACCCCAGCAAGCGAGAGTTCAAAAGTGGCAGGCCCAAACCCAGCACCTCAATCCATGGGTGATACCTAATGAGAGACTCCCCCCTGGGCACACAGAGGACTGGGCGACTTGGAAGGTGCTGAACAGACTGCGCTCTGGCACCACGAGATGCAGAGCCAATCTTAAGAAATGGGGCTACAGGGTGGAATCCTCGGCATGCGAGTGCAGAGAAGAACAAACCACTGACCACCTGCTGCAATGCACCCTGAGCCCTGCCACATGCACAAGGGAGGACCTTCTTGGGGCAACACCAGAGGCACTCCAAGTGGCCAGATACTGGTCAAAGGACATTTAACCAACGACCAAGTTTGCAAAATCTGTGGTTTTGTTTTGTTTTGTTTTGTTTTTTTTAATCTGTGTGTTTGTTTTGTTCTGTTAGAATTGTAACACAATGGTATGGTTACCGATGACACGATAAATAAATAAATCTGGTTCCCAGGGGTGAGACCCCCAGAAGTTGTTATACTACAATTCCCATTAGGCTTAGACGGTTTTGCCAGAATCCAGAGGATGAGAGTGCTGACTCATAACACCCTGGGTGCATAGGTTGCTTACCCATGCAAATGAGAGGAAAACACTTTCATCTAGGACTTCATCCCATGAGAAGGGGAAAGTAGGGAAAGCCGGGGGAACCGTCTTCTATTATTGCGTTTCACGCCTTTCTGTGTACAAAAACTTGCTCTCCCCACCATATATACCGTTTCAATAGCAATCACTGCTCCATTTGCTGTCATAAAACAATACAATGGAGACATCGAGCATTTTTCACCACATGTTAAATTACTTGTCTTTCCCCACTATTTAATCACGATTTTAATAGATGAGGATTGTGCTGTCGTACGCTGGGCCTGTGCATATGACTGTAGACAGGACATAAATTCTGTGTGCCCAACGGGATGCCGGGGATGCCTCAGATTAAAGGCCCTTGGATTCCCCCAAACAGAGTCTTTAGATTGCTTAAAGGTTCAACAATGTTCTTTATTAATGAAAACAAACAGGTACTTTCAAGCTTTCTTAACAGTCTATTGGCTCTTGCAATCTTGTTCACTGGGAAAATCTTCTTAACTGTAATTAACTAATGGGGAAATCCTTAACTTCTAATCTGGGCAGTCTGTACTTGCCTCTGTTGGCGTGGAGCCCCTGCACCCAGTACCAACTGTGTCTGGCTTCCGCGAGCGACCCTTACCAAGCAGAGTTTTGTAGACTTCCAGGGGAAAAGAAGGAGTTCAGGTTTCAGTGATGGCTGGCTGAAGTCCCTCAGCAAAGGAGCTGTAAGGCTGTACGTGGGGTTGCCTTTGAAGACTGCCCGGAAGCTGCAGCTAGTCCAACGCTCGGCAGCCAGACTACTAATGGGTGCTGGGTATAGGGAGCACACCACTCCGCTGTTACACCAGCTCCACTGGCTGCCAATTAGCTTACGAGCACAATTCAAAGTGCTGGTGTTAACCTATAAAGCCCTAAACGACTCTGGCCCTGTTTACCTCTCCGAACGTATTCTCCCCTATGAACCATCAAGATTATTAAGATCTCTCAGTTCTTGTGGGTTTTTTCGGGCTATATGGCCATGTTCTAGAGGCATTTCTCCTGACGTTTTGCCTGCATCTGTGGCAAGCAACCTCTGAGGATGCTTGCCACAGATGCAGGTGAAACGTCAGGAGAAATGCCTCTAGAACATGGCCATATAGCCCGAAAAAACCCACAAGAACTGAGTGATTCCGGCCATGAAAGCCTTCGACAATACATTATTAAGATCGTCTGGAGAGGCCCTGCTCTCGGTCCCACCGGCCTCGCGTGTCTGGTGGGGACGAGGGACAGGGCCTTCTCGGTGGTGGCCCCTCGACTCTGGAACTCTCTCCCACTGGAGATCAGAACTGCCCCTTCTATCCTGACATTTAGGAAACAGGTGAAGACTTGGTTATGGAGACAGGCATTCGATGAGTGAACCAACACCCTGAGATATGGATGGAGGATGATAAGCAATAATTTTAGTATGACGACTGACCATTATAGTTATTGATTGTAATTGCTGTTTTAATGTTTTACTGTAATATGTATTATGATGTTTTATTGATTGTATGTGATATTATGGTTGGAAACCGGTCTGAGTCCCTCAAGAGAGGTGAGAAGGTTGATATACAAAACTTTTAAATAAATGAATAAATAAATAAATATAATCCTTGGCCAAGCTGTGGGCTGTATATCTCCCCGGCCAAGCTGTAGAAGACAAAGCTTTCTACAGGAGCTCTTGGTTTCATGTCCTGTATGGAAAGCTGCTCTGTGTGGATTGAACTCAAACTGGCTCCTATTCCCTCCAAAAACCCAAAAGGGGGCGGGACCAGGGAACCTAACTATAATTGACAGGTGGCTGGCCCTATGATTGCAGCCAAAAGAAGCCACTTATCTGCAGAGTCCCTGAAACTTAGGACTGCAACAAACATTAAATGCAAAGTAAACAAAATTGGAGCTCCTGGTGCAGTTGTACCTGCACAAGGATGATTCCAATATGGATGAGCTCTGGATCATAGGTAAGGTAAAGGTAGTCCCCTGACATTAAGTCCAGTCATGTCTGATTCTGGGGTGTGGTGCTCATCTCCATTTCTAAGCCGAAGAGCCAGCGTTGCCCGTAGACACCTCCAAGGTCATGTGGCCGGCATGACTGCATGGAGCGCCGTTACCTTCCCGCCGGAGTGGTACCTATTGATCTACTCACATTTGCATGTTTTCGAACTGCTAGGTTGGCAGAAGCTAGGGCTGACAGCGGAAGCTCACGCTGCTCCCCGGAATCGAACCTGCGACCTTTCGATCAACAAGCTCATCAGCTCAGTGCTTTAACCCACTGCGCCACCGGGGGCTCAGCTCTGGATCATACAAAGCTAATAATGTTGCACCTTGCAACTGCCAATGTTTAGCTTCATAGTAATACTTTCCACTTCTCCTGATTTTGCACTGATACTCATGATTTCATTCTCTGCTGTCCTGCTTTCTCAACTGCTTTTAAAATATCATTCGGTAAAGGGCTAACTGTGTTTGTTTGGCTCACTCTTTCCATATCCCTTTCCATGTCATTGGGCTTATGGTTGGATAGTACTATCATCAGAGTATTATTTTGCATTCACAACACATTTTTGAACATGTTACCGTGGTATTCTTAAAAAAAAAAACCCTCCCAGAATCCCATAGGATGCAGCCATAGGAATAAATAGCTACCAGTCTCCTCCCAGTAGATTGAAATCAAGGAAAGGCTTTATGAGAACTACCACTCTTCTTGGCATCCCTCCAGCAACAGCAAGGGTATCCCTCTGGGCAGCTAAACCAGGAAATCCCAACTGGATGCCCCCCCCCCCCCCACCCATATGAGGGTCTTCCTCCAGGGGCAAACCAAGAATGGACAACTTGACAGATTAGAGAAATGGGCCAAAACTAACAAAATGAAGTTCAACAGTGACAAATGCAAGATACTCCACTTTGGCAGAAAAAATGAAATGCAAAGATACAGAATGGGTGACGCCTGGCTCGAGAGCAGTACGTGTGAAAAAGATCTTGGAGTCCTCGTGGACAACAAGTTAAACATGAGCCAACAAAGTGATGTGGCGGCAAAAAAAGCCAATGGGATTTTGGCCTGCATCAATAGGAGCATAGTGTCAAGATCTAAGGAAGTAATGCTACCCCTCTATTCTGCTTTGGTTAGACCACATCTGGAATATTGTGTCCAATTCTGGGCACCACAATTCAAGAGAGATATTGACAAGCTGGAATGTGTCCAGAGGAGGGCGACTAAAATGATCAAGGGTCTGGAGAACAAGCCCTATGAGGAGCGGCTTAGGGAACTGGGCATGTTTAGCCTGAAGAAGAGAAGGCTGAGAGGAGATATGATAGCCATGTATAAATATGTGAGAGGAAGCCACAGAGAGGAGGGAGCAAGCTTGTTTTCTGCTTCCTTGGAGACTAGGACGCGGAGCAATGGCTTCAAACTACAAGAGAGAAGATTCCATCTGAACATTAGGAAGAACTTCCTGACTGTGAGAGCCGTTCAGCAGTGGAACTCTCTGCCCCGGAGTGTGGTGGAGGCTCCTTCTTTGGAAGCTTTTAAGCAGAGGCTGGATGGCCATTTGTCAGGGGTGACTTGAATGCAATATTCCTGCTTCTTGGCAGGGGGTTGGACTGGATGGCCCATGAGGTCTCTTCCAACTCTTTGATTCTATGATTCTATAAGTCCTTGAACGGACTCAGAAGTGGAGTGGACAGATCAAAAGACAACCTGGCAAAATGGCTCTACCTAAAAGAATCCCACACCTTGTGTGACTGTGGAGCAGAACAGACAACTCCGCATCTGTATGCCTGTCCACTATGCCCTGCCTCATGTACAGAGGAAGAATTGTTGGAGGTTACAGACAATGCCATTGCTGTTGCTCGTTTTTGGTCAAAAGATATTTAGCCACCTGCACTCCTTCTATTTTTATTAGTTTTATACTAATTTATGCAATGCTTTTGATACTAAATAAATAAATAAATAAATAAATAAATAAATAGAAATTAAACCAGACAATAATCATCGAATTGTGTAACTTCAGGCCATATACATTGAGGCACTTGTTTTAGTTCCCCAACAGAACCAGGAAACCAAAGTAAATATTGCAAGTCCTTTGCAAAACTGACTTGATTTTTCACCTAAGTCTGTGAATTAATCAGATGCTCACTCTATCAGTGCTACCCAGTGGACTTTAGCACAGATAGAGTGAAATAACAAGATACAGTGATTCAGAATACTGTTTGGGAATTCCCCGTTGATTTGCCTTGCCTTATCAATCCACCCTTTCTCTCCCTTATATTCTCTTCTGTATTTTATCGCTCTTTGTGAGGAATGAGATGTGGGTGAAAGAGGATGCAAATTAAGGAATTACACAAAAAAGGAAGAAGAAGACTTTATGAAACAGATTAACATGGGAATAAAGATCAAGAATAAAATAAAATGTATTGTCGAAGGCTTTCATGGCTGGAATCACTAGGTTCTTGTAGGTTTTTTCGGGCTATAGGGCCATGTTCTAGAGGCATTTCTCCTGACGTTTCGCCTGCATCTATGGCAAGCATCCTCAGAGGTAGTGAGGTCTGTTGGAAATAGGAAAATGGGTTTATATATCTGTGGAATGGCTGGGGTGGGGCAAAGAGCTCTCTGCTGAAGCTAGGTGTGAATGTTTCAGCTGACCACCTTCATTAGCATTTGAAGGCTTGGCTGAGCCTGGGAAAATGTTCTGTTGAGAGGTGTTAAGATGTGCCTGGTTGTTTCCTCTCTGCTGTTTTGCTGTAGTAATTTTAGAGTTTTTTTTAATACTGGTAGCCAGATTTTGTTCATTTTCATGGTCTCCTCCTTTCTGTTGAAATTGTCCACATGCTTGTGTATTTCAGTGGCTTCTCTGTGTAGTCTGACATGGTGGTTGTGAGAGTGGTCCAGCATTTCTGTGTTCTCAAATAATATGCTGTGTCCAGGCTGGTTCATCAGGTGCTCTGCTATGGCTGACTTCTCTGGTTGAAGTAGTCTGCAGTGCCTTTCATGTTCCTAAAATAATGTTTAGGAATAATTATAACTAAGGAATTACATGAAATGGAAGAGGCAAATGTAACAATATTAAGGACAGCAACTCAAAAAGAATTATGAAAAATGGATGAGTTGAGAGAAATAAATGGGAAGATGAGTAGGTTTCACTTCCTACAATCCAAAGAGTGTTTCAAAGAAGACAAAAAATAGGTTTTAATGAACGAGACACATGCTAGGATACAATCATGGGCAAGGAAAAAAAACTTTTGTTGTTCATTCGTTTAGTCGTCTCCGACTCTTCGTGACCTCATGGACCAGCACATGCCAGAGCTCCCTGTCGGCCGTCACCACCCCCAGCTCCTTCAAGGTCAGTCCAGTCACTTCAAGGATGCCATCCATCCATCTTGCCCTTGGTCAGCCCCTCTTCCTTCTTCCTTCCACTTTCCCCAGCATAATTGTCTTCTCTAGGCTTTGCTGTCTCCTCATGAAGTGGCCAAAGTACTTCAACTTTGTCTCTAGTATCCTTTCCTCCAATGAGCAGTCGGGCTTTATTTCCTGGAGGATGGACTGGTTGGATCTTCTCGCAGTCCAAGGCACTCTCAGAACTTTCCTCCAACACCACAGTTCAAAAGCATCGATCTTCCTTCGCCCAGCCTTCCCTAAGGTCCAGCTCTCACATCCGTAGGTTACTACAGGGAATACCATGGCTTTGACTAGGCGGATCTTTGTTGCCAGTCTGATGTCTCTACTCTTTACTATTTTATCGAGATTGGACATTGCTCTCCTCCCAAGAAGTAAGTGTCTTCTGATTTCCTGGCCACACTCTGCATCTCCAGTAATCTTTGCACCTAGAAATACAAAGTCTGTCACGGCCTCCACATTTTCTCCCTCTATTTTCCAGTTGTCAATCATTCTTGTTGCCATAATCTTGGTGTTTAGCTTCAACCCAGCTTTCGCGCTTTCTTCTTTCACCTTGATTAGAAGGAAAAAAAAAACTACAAGGGGTATTTTTAAAGTAAGGTCCGTTTTGTTGTAGACACTAGTAGTTCGAGTGCATACCGCAACAAGCACATGCGTTATGTACCGGCATGCCTCGGGAACAACTGTGCTCAGTTTCCGCTCTGTCGCTAACCTGCACGAGTCTGTTCTGTGCTTGAAAAATGTTTAAGACTATCAACTCACCCGCCGCATGTGAGGTTCGCTCAGTGATACGGTTTTTATCAGCAAGGAACCTGCCTGCTGCAGAAATTCATCGACAGATTTGTGAAGTGTACGGTGATACTGTTATGAGTGAAAGCAAAGTGCGTAAGTGGGTACGACAATTCAAAGATGGCCGTGACAACGTCCATGATGAGGACCGCTCCGGTCGCCCTTCTTTGATTACAGATGATTTGATTTGATCGCACACTCAAATCTTTGATTTTTGTGGTCCTCTGTTAGGAGTTTCAGGACCCAACGGGAGCACAGTTTCCTAAACTTTAGGTGTTCAGAAACAATGTTGTAAAGCACTGATCTCGACACGTCAGGTAACTCGTTTGAGAGACCTGTTATTGTGAAGCGCCTGTTCTCACGAATCCTCTTCAACTGAAGCCACCTAATCGTCTGTAATCAAAGAAGGGCGACCGGAGCGGTCCTCATTGGGTTAGCCCAAGTTAATTAAGCCACGTTCAGCAAAGGACAAGAGGGATCCTCTCACCTCTGCAGGAGTCTACCGTATACCATGCAGCAGTGGACAAGTCTACATAGGGACCACCAAACGCAGCATTGCCCAAACATGAATCAAGGAACATGAAAGGCATTGCAGACTACTTCAACCAGAGAGGTCAGCCATTGCAGAGCACCTGATGAACCAGCCTAGACATAGCATATTATTTGAGAACACAGAAATGCTGGACCACTCTCACAACCACCATGTCAGACTACACAGAGAAGCCATTGAAATCCACAAGCATGTGGACAATTTCAACAGAAAAGAGGAGACCATGAAAATGAACAAAATCTGGCTACCAGTATTAAAAAACTCTAAAATTACAACAGCAAAAACAGCAGAGAGGAAACAACCAGGCACATCTTAACACCTATCAACAAAACATTTTCCCAGGCTCAGCCAGGCCTTCAAATGCTAATGAAGGTGGTCAGCTGAAACATTCACACCTAGTTTCAGCAGAGAAGAGCTCTGTGCCCCACCCCAGCCATTCCACAGATATATAAACCCTTTTTCCTAGTTCCAACAGACCTAACTACCTCTGAGGATGCTTGCCATAGATGCAGGTGAAACGTCAAGAGAAATGCCTGTAGAACATGGCCATATAGCCCGAAAAAAACCCACAAGAACCTAATTAAGCCATCCTTTCCGCTTGGGGCAGTGGTGGTTTTATTCATGCTAATAATAATAATAATAATAATAATAATAATAATAATAATAAATTTTATTTGTACCCCGCTACCATCTTCCCTATGGGGACTTGGTGCAGCTTACATGAGGCAAAGCTCAAAACAACAATTACATAAAATAAAACCGAAAACGCAAATAATGAACAGTAATAATGCAATTACATAAAACAAATGACAACATAACAATATTGGATTACAATAAGCACAATAACAATAACATGGGCAAGCTACATGTAATGGATAAAATAAAAAAACTGGTTAAAAACAGATTAAAATGAAGTCTAAGTGTCTTAGAGTAGGAATTTAGGGGTCTTTGCCAGGAGGCAGAGACCGATTAGACTCATCAAAGAGTTCTTTTTCCCTGGCGAGGCAGAGAAGCATCCAATCCCTGATTTTTCCCAATAAAAGGCCTCACCAAGTTAAAGAGAGTGCCACGTAGGTTTATTAGGAATTCAGCTGAAAAGGATGCAAAGCAGCAATCATTCACCAAGCAGAGCATGTGGTTACAGAAGTAAAGGCCATTTTAATAGAAAATACAGAGTTGTGAGTTTCAAAATTCCCACTCCCCCCTCCTGCCCAGCTCGAAGGGGATTGGCTGACGCGCAAACAGCTGGGAGGAGGCTTGGTTGTCCCCCATGCATTAGGGCCAATCACAGGGCTTTCGCGAGGCGCCAGAGCCTATCAGGAGGCTCCTGTTGCCTTGACGCTCCAGCAAATCAGAAGGGAGGAAGGCGGGATGAAGGGAGACAATGCATTCTGGATTGGATTATGATAAGATTGTCCCTGAGTCTTAGCGAGATCCGGGTGGGGGGTCTGCCAGCCAAGCCATTCTATTGTGTTCATGAGTGAAGGCAATAAACATATGTTAAAGAAATCCGAGTTTTCCTGTCGCCATCAGATATGACACAAAGGGGAAGACTTGGGTGGAGGTTCTTTGTGGAGAAGTTTGAAAGAAAAACGGCTTGGAGGAAAAGAGGACTTTCCTAAGGTCACATTCCCCTCATTGTTATTCATAGGAAGGTCCATAAAGGGAAATATCCATAAGGGGGAGAGAGTCCCTTGTTTGTGAGATGGGGGACCATCAGGAGCCCAGGTGTGCCTCAGATGGGAAAATTCAAATACTTTTGTGGCATGTTTTTCAGTAATAAATTGGTTACTTTCTGCTGTAAACATATGAAAATAGAGCATAAAGCCTTGATTAAATGATACCCACCAAACTGACCAAGGCTTAACTTTTATTATCCAGCCTGGCGTCCTTGCCCTTAGCAAAACTATAAGTTACTATCTCTTATGGTGGTGGTGGTGGGGGGGGGGGGGGGGTCATGTTCGACTTCCTAAGCATTTTTCATGGCATGGCATAGACTCTGGTATGAATCGTAACACCTACAGAATGGAGTTCACTTGCATCTCGCACTAGCTGCAGTGGATACACAACAGGAACATGTCAGTACATATTCTGCACACTAATAATTCATTATAAACTTGGTTTGTCTCATTTAAGGATCCTGGACAGCTTTAAAGACGCATTCAGAAAATGGGTGTAGTAGGGTTTTAGCTGTGTGTGAGTGTGTGTTATAACAACATTCTATTTCCTTTCTGTTTAATGTTTGCTCAGCTGCCCTGAATTCCAGCCATTAAGCCCTTTTTGGAAGGAAAAGGAGTATTTGAGATTTAGACCCAACTTTCTGTTTTTCAGCCACCTCACACCTATGAAAGCCTCTCTGCACAGTAAACAAGTTACTTTCCATTGCAATGTTTTATTAGCAAGGTATAAAGTAGTTTGGAAGGCTACACCTTCTCATATAATTTAATGCACTAGTATGGGCAACCTACAAAAGCAATGCTTGAAATCTACACAAAAACTCCAACCATCACCCAAGTCAAAAAAGAAGCACCGTTAAAGCCTTGGCAGACCGTGCAAAAAGAATCTGCGAACCCCACCTCCTCCAAGATGAACCGAACCACCTCAACTGGGCTCTCCAGGCCAATGGATACTCCACCTCAGACATCAGAAGAGCTGCAAGACCAAGCCACAAGAAGAAAGACAAAGATCCAACCAGAAGAAAAGTGTTCTTGCCACACATTAAGGGAACCACTGACCACATAGGGAAGCTGGTGAGGAAACGCAACATACAAACTATCTACAGACCCACCAAGAAAATCCAACAACTGCTTCTTTCAGCAAAGGATCATCAAGTTTGCAGACGACACCAAATTGGGAGGGAGAGCCAATACTCCAGAGGACAGGAGCAGGATCCAAAACGATCTTGACAAATTAGAGAGATGGGCCAAAACTAACAAAATGAATAGGTTCTTGTGGGTTTTTTCGGGCTATAGAGCCATGTTCTAGAGGCATTTCTCCTGACGTTTCGCCTGCATCTATGGCAAGCATCCGCAGAGGTAGTGAGGTCTGTTGGAATTAGGACAATGGGTTTATATATCTGTGGAATGGCTGGGTTGGGGCAAGGAGCTCTTCCCTGCTGCAGCTAGGTGTGAATGTTTCAACTGACCACCTTCATTAGCATTTGAAGGCCTGCCTGAGCCTGGGAAAATCTCTTGCTGGGAGGTGTTAAGATGTGCCTGGTTGTTTCCTCCCTGTTGTTTTGCTGTTGTAATTTTAGAGTTTTTTAATACTGGTAGCCAGATTTTGTTCATTTTCATGGTCTCTTCCTTTCTGTTGAAATTGTCCACATGCTTGTGGATTTCAATGGCTTCTCTGTGTAGTCTGACATGGTGGTTGTTGGTGTGGTCCAGCATTTCTGTGTTCTCAAATAATATGCTGTGTCCAGGCTGGTTCATCAGGTGCTCTGCTATGGCTGACTTCTCTGGTTGAAGTAGTCTGCAGTGCCTTTCATGTTCCTGGATTCTTGTTTGGGCAATGCTGCGTTTGGTGGTCCCTATGTAGACTTGTCCACAGCTGCATGGTACACAGTAGCCTCCTGCAGAAGTGAGAGGATCCCTCTTGTCCTTTGCTGAACGTAGCATTTGTTGGATTTTTTGGTGGGTTTGTAGATTGTTTGTATGTTGTGTTTCCTCATCAGCTTCCCTATGCAGTCAGTGGTTCCCTTGATGTATGGCAGGAACACTTTTCCTCTGGGTGGACCACACTACCTCTGAGGATGCTTGCCATAGATGCAGGCGAAACGTCAGGAGAAATGCCTCTAGAACATGGCTCTATAGCCCGAAAAAACCCACAAGAACCTAGTGATTCCAGCCATGAAAACCTTCGACAGTACATTTAACAAAATGAAGTTCAATAGTGACAAATGCAAGATACTCCACTTTGGCAGGAAAAACGAAATGCGAAGCTATAGAATGGGGGGGGGGGGGGTGCCTGGCTCGAGAGCAGTACGTGTGAAAAAGATCTTGGAGTCCTCGTGGACAACAAGTTAAACATGAGCCAACAATGTGATGTGGCGGCAAAAAAAGCCAATGGGATTTTGGCCTGCATCAATAGGAGCATAGTGTCTAGCTCTAGGGAAGTAATGCTATCCCTCTATTCTGCTTTGGTTAGGCCACACCTGGAATATTGTGTCCAATTCTGGGCACCACAATTCAAGAGAGATATTGACAAGCTGGAATGTGTCCAGAGGAGGGCGACTAAAATGATCAAGGGTCTGGAGAACAAACCCTATGAGGAGCGGCTTAAGGAGCTGGGCATGTTTAGCCTGAAGAAGAAAAGGCTGAGAGGAGATATGATAGCCATGTATAAATATGTGAGAGGAAGCCACAGGGAGGAGGGAGCAAGCTTGTTTTCTGCTTCCTTGGAGACTAGGACGCGGAACAATGGCTTCAAACTACAAGAGAGGAGATTCCATCTGAACATGAGGAAGAACTTCCTGACTGTGAGAGCCATTCAGCAGTGGAACTCTCTGCCCCGGAGTGTGGTGGAGGCTCCTTCTTTGGAAGTTTTTAAACAGGGGCTGGATGGCCATCTGTCAGGGGTGATTTGAATGCAATATTCCTGCTTCTTGGCAGGGGGTTGGACTGGATGGCCCATGACAGGCCCGTAGCCAGGATTTCGTTTCGGGGGGGGGGGGGGGGGGGGGCTAAAAAAATTTCAGGGGGGGGTTTCGGGGGGGGCTGAGTTTCGGGGGGGGGGGGCTGAGTCTGAGTGAAAGAGGGTCTAGCCTAGCAAACCTTTTGTATCATTACTCCAATATCCCCATGCATATGGGATATATTGAGTATGGTGATCAGATCATGATATGAATAAACATAACAGTTTAAATAATGCACCAATAAGGCCTTTTCGCGAACCACCATGAAAATTTCGGGGGGGGGGGGGTGAAGCCCCCCGAGCCCCCCCTCTGGCTACATGCCTGGCCCATGAGGTCTCTTCCAACTCTTTGACTCTATGATTCTATGATTCTATGAAAGGACAAGAGGGATCCTCTCACTTTTGCAGGAGTCTACCATATACCATGCAGCTGTGGACAAGTCTACATAGGGACCACCAAACGCAGCATTGCCCAAACACGAGTCAAGGAACATCTGGTTGACTACTCCAACCAGAGAAGTCAGCCATAGCAGAGCACCTGATGAACCAACCTGGACACAGCATATTATTTGAGAACACAGAAATGGTAGACCACTTTAACAACCGCCTTGTCAGACTACACAGAGAAGCCATTGAAATCCACAAGCATGTGGACAATTTCAGCAGAAAGGAGGAAACCATGAAAATGAACAAAATCTGGCTACCAGTATTTAAAAAACTCTAAAATCACAATAGCAAAACAACAGAGAGGAAACAAGCAAGGATATCTAATCACCTCTCACCAAAAGATTGACCCAGGCACTGCCAGGCCATCAAATGCTAATCAAGGTGGTCAGTTGAAACATTCACACCTAGCTCCAACAGACAAGAGTTCTTTGCCCCACCCTGGTCATTCCACAGATATATATACCAATTTTCCTAGTTCCAACAGACCTCACTATCTCTGAGGATGCTTGCCATAGATGCAGGCGAAACGTCAGGAGAAAATGCCTTTAAAACATGGCCATATAGCCCGAAAAAGCATACAACAACCCAAACTGCACCTTCACACCCCAATATTACCCACCCATGCATCGCCCACCCATCCCAAACCCCTTAAAAACTTCATAATCACTTCAAAAACGTAATTTTTCTGACTTTATTCCAAATTACGAAGATTCCAACGGTACCTCCCTGAAAATATATAGAGGGTTAGACAAGAGGCAGTGGGCAAGGTCATGCAAATTCCACACAAGGAACCCTGGGATGCCTGCCTGTGGAGGAGGAAACCCATCAAATCTAGGATGAAATTTCTCCCCGATTGAAAGCATTCCTTGTGTGGTGGGCCATAGGGTTTGTAGAGGACATTGGCAGGAGTTGCGCTACATGTTTACGGTGCTCACCATAACTTGCAATGTCAGTTGAGGCAGTGCTTTTGGAGGCTTCTCAGAACTATAGCCTGTTTTTGGGGGCGGGAGGCTGCCTGTGTAAATGGACACCACCGCCACACACATATTTTTCACTTTTATTATGTTTATAGATAGATATAGATAGATATTATGTGTGTAGACAGATAGATGTCACCATGCAGTTTTTTAAAAAAGTCAGCATTAACTGCTTTGCTGGAGAAAAAGTACTGACTTTCTGCAAGTCCAAATGTAGTAGTGTTTGCTCAGGAAATAGTGAAGCAGTGCCACCCTGTGGAAATTGCATCAACTGTATGCTAAAGTAATGTTCCTCATTAATGTAGTTTTAATACAGTAAAAATCCTACTGAAACCGTCTCTAGGTGACAGTTGTGTCAATAAATCATAGAATCATAGAATCAAAGAGTTGGAAGAGACCTCATGGGCCATCCAGTCCAACCCCCTGCCAAGAAGCAGGAATATTGCATTCAAATCACCCCTGACAAATGGCCTACTCTTTAGCTCCTAGCTTGTAACTGAAATACAAGCAGTGAAGCAGTGACTGTGTAGAAATCAAATATCTCTGAAGGCGGTAATCCTCACTTGGAGTCCCAGTACTAACAAATCCATGTCAGTATAGGTACCTTTATCTTACCTAACCTCTCTGTTAGGAATATATGTAGAGGAGATCCTCAGGAGATGACCTCAGAATCCAGTTAGAGTAATGGAAGGAGTTGGAGGGAGCAAGCTTGTTTTCTGCTTCCTTGGAGACTAGGACGCGGAACAATGGCTTCAAACTACAAGAGAGGAGATTCCATCTGAACATTAGGAAGAACTTCCTGACTGTGAGAGCCATTCAGCAGTGGAACTCTCTGCCCCGGAGTGTGGTGGAGGCTCCTTCTTTGGAAGCTTTTAAGCAGAGGCTGGATGGCCATCTGTCAGGGGTGATTTGAATGCAATATTCCTGCTTCTTGGCAGGGGGTTGGACTGGATGGCCCATGAGGTCTCTTCCAACTCTTTGATTCTATAATAGGTCTACATTTTATCACAAGCAAGCCGTTCGATGTGGCCCAGTCTCTGTATATGTGTTTTTTGTGTGTGTATATGTGTATGTGTGTGTTTATATATTTGTGCTTTTGTGTCAATAATAATAATCTTTATTTATACCCCGCCACCATCTCCCCCAATGGGGGACTCAGGGCAGCTTACATAAGGCCAAGCCCAAACATCCGTTTTCAATCCAATCTGGAGGTGACTAAGGCATGGACCACCACATGACATTGTTGGCTCATGTTTAACTTGTTCTCCACAAGGACTCCAAGATCTTTTTTACATGTGCTGCTCTCGAGCCAGGCTTCCCCCATTCTGTATCTTTGCATTTTGTTTTTTCCTGCCAAAGTGGAGTATCTTTCATTTGTCCCTGTTGAACTTCATTTTGTTAGTTTTGGCCCATCTCTTTAATCTGTCAAGATCGTTTTGAATTCTGCTCCGCTCCTCTGGAGTATTGGCTATCCCTCCCAATTTGGTGTCAAATGAGTACCATGGGCTACACCCAAACTACAGCCCGTGGGCCGTATGCGACCCGCCGAGGGCATTTTTCCGGCCTGCGTGGCCTGGCCACGCCCACCCGGCGCCGCTCCGCCAATTGCAGACACCCTCTGCTCCGGCCGCTCTGCCTGTGTGGGAGGGAGAAGCCTCCCAGGTGAGTCCTCTGCAGAGCAGGGCGGCTGGAGCAGAGGGTGTCCGCAATTGACGGAGCGGCGCTGGGTGGGCATGGCCAGGGAATGCTGGTGTGGTGAAGACAGGTGAACTACAACTCAAAAACTCAAGGTCAATGCCCACTAAACCCAGTATTTTCTGTTGTTCATGGGAGTTCTGTGTACCAAGACTGGTTCAATTCCATCATTGGTGGAGTTCAGAATGTTCTTTGATTGAACTATAAATCCCAGCAAATACAACCCCCAAACGCCACCAGTGTTCACATTTGGACATATTGAGTATCAGTGCCAAGTTTGGTCCAGATCTATCATTGAGGCCACAGTGATTTATGGAGGCAGGTTAACTACAGCTCCAAAACCAAAGGACACTGCCCACCAAACCCTTCCAGTATTTTCTGTTGGTCATGGGAGAACTGTGTGCCAATTTTGGTTCAATTCCATCGTTGATGGAGTTCAGAATGCTCTTTGATTGTAGGTGAACTATAAATCCCAGCAACTACAACTCCCAAATGTCAAGATTCTATTTCCCCCAAACTCCACCAGTGTTCAAATTTGGGCATATTGAGTATTTGTGCCAAGTTTGATCCCGATCCATCATTGTTTGAGTCCACAATGATCTCTGAATGTAGGTGAACTACAACTCCAAAACGAAAGGACACCGCCCAGCAAACCCTTCCAGTATTTTCAGTTGGTCATGGGAGAACTGTGTGCCAAGTTTGGTTCAATTCCATCGTTGGTGGGGTTCAAAATGCTCTGTGATTGTAGTTGAACTATAAATCCCAGCAACTACAACTCCCAAATGACAAAAGCATTTTTTTTTGTGAAGGACATACATTGGGTTGTTAGGTGTCTTCTGTCCAAAATTGGTGTCAATTCGTCCAGTGGTTTTTGAGTTCTGTTAATCCCACAAACCAGAGGCACTCCAAGTGGCCAGATACTGGTCAAAGGACATTTAATCAACTACCAAGTTTGCAAAATCTGTGTTTTTTTATCTGTTTGTTTGTTTTGTTCTGTTAGAAATGTAATACAATGGTATGGTTGCTGACGACACGATAAATAAAATAAATTCTTTTTAATTTTCAATGTTTCCTTCATGCCTAAAAGATATTAATTTAAACACATTAAAATATCCCGATTTTTTATGGGC
This sequence comes from Anolis sagrei, assembly GCF_037176765.1. Classification (NCBI taxonomy): domain Eukaryota; kingdom Metazoa; phylum Chordata; class Lepidosauria; order Squamata; family Anolidae; genus Anolis; species Anolis sagrei. The sequence goes on along the minus strand of NC_090026.1, from coordinate 55,265,516 downwards.
GAGCAGAGTGAAGACTGGTATGTGGCATATGATCTGTATCTCCAAAACTAGAGCTGATAGGGCGAAACTGGTGCTACTTTTGGAATTAGCAGGTCAGATATACCCAGGAACAGGTCTAACATTGGATGCATCAAAATATGTGTTTGCCAGTGTCATTACAATTAATTATTCAGTTGTTTTAATTTTGGCTATCTGGATGAGGACGAACAAGCTAAAGATCAATCCCGACAAGACAGAGATCCTCCTGGTCAATTGTAAACCGGATCGGGGTATAGGGTGGCAACCTGTGCTGGACGGGGTTACACTCCCCCTGAAGTCACAGGTCTGCAGTTTGGGAGTTCTCTTGGATTCATCGCTCACGCTTGAGGCTCAGGCATCAGCGGTGTCCAGGAGGGCTTTTGCACAACTAAGACTTGTGCGCCAGCTGCGACCTTACCTTGCAAAGGTTGATTTGGCCGAGGTGGTCCATGCCTTGGTCACCTCTAGATTGGATTACTGTAATGCGCTCTATGTGGGGCTGCCCTTGAAAACGGCTCGGAAATTCCAACTGGTCCAACGGGCGGCAGCCAGGATGTTAACTGGTGCTCCTTACAGAGAGAGGTCAACCCTCCTGTTTAAGGAGCTCCATTGGCTGCCGTTTACCTTCCAATCCCAATTCAAGGTGCAGGTGCTTACCTACAAAGCCCTAAACGGTTTGGGACCTGCCTACCTGCGTGACCGCATCTCCGTCTATGAACCCACGCGCTTCCTTTGTTCATCTGGAGAGGCCCTGCTCGCGATCCCGCCTGCGTTGCAGGCGCGTCTGGTGTGGACGAGGGACAGGGCCTTTTCTGTGGTTGCCCCCGACTTTGGAACACCCTCCCCAAAGACATTAGATTGGCGCCCATGTTGGCAGTCTTTAGGAAGAGCTTGAAGACCTAGAATCATAGAATCAAAGAGTTGGAAGAGACCTCTTGGGCCATCCAGTCCAACCCCCTGCCAAGAAGCAGGAATATTGCATTCAAATCACCCCTGACAAATGGCCATCCAGCCTCTGCTTAAAAGCTTCCAAAGAAGGAGCCTCCACCACACTCCGGGGCAGAGAGTTCCACTGCTGAACGGCTCTCACAGTCAGGAAGTTCTTCCTAATGGCTATTCCGATGTGCCTTTCCGGAATAGGAAAACCCCAGCACTATGTCCCAGAAGCACTTTATTAGAGTTTAAGACTCTCTGCACATTGCACTTGCCCAGAAATCCAACATACCACCTGTCACACCCAGCACTTTTTAATCTGTACCCATCACTTGACCTGACTCTGGTTTTTAACTGTGTTATGGTGTAATGCTTTGTTGTTATTGCTTTATGTTTTTGATTTGCTTTGAATTGTATTGTTGTTGTTATGCTGTTGCGTTGAGGCCTTGGCCTGTGTAAGCCGCATCGAGTCCTTCGGGAGATGCTAGCGGGGTACAAAAAAAGTTTAATAATAATATTATAATAATTTTGTACTTTTAACAAAGCCTCTTTTTCCTTAGATGTGGAAAATATAATACAGTGTTTCTCAACCTGGGGGTCGGGACCCCCATGGGGGTCACAAGGGGGTGTCAGAGGGGTCGCCAAAGACCACCAGAAAACATAGCATTTTCTGTTGGTCATGGGGGTTCTGTGTGGAAAGTTTGGTCCAATTCTATCGGTGGGGTTCAGAATGCTATTTTATTGTGGGTAAACTATAAATCCCAACAATTACAACTCCCAAATGGCAATGCCTATTTTCTCCAAACTCTACCAGTGTTCACATTTGGGCATATTGAGTATTTGTGCAAGGATTGATCCAGATCCATCATTGCTTGAGTCCACAGTGTTCTCTGGATGTAGGTGAACTACAACTCCAAAAAACTCAAGGTCAATGTCCACCAGACCTTCCCAGTATTGTCTCTTGGTCATGGGAATTCTGTGTGCCCAGTTTGATTCAGTTCCATCATTGGTGGAGTTCAGAAGGCTCTTTGATTTTAGGTGAACTATAAATCCCAGCAACTCCAGCATTACCAAATGACCAAATCAATCCCCTCAACCTCACCAGTATTCAAATTTGGGAGTGTTGGGTATTTGTGCCAAATTTGGTCCAGCGACTGAAAATACATCCTGCATATCAGATATTTAGATTACCATTCATAACAGCAGCAAAATTACAGTTGTGAAGTAGCAACGAAAATAATATTATGGTTGGGGGTCACCACAACATGAGGACCTGTATGAAGGGGTCGCGGCATTAGGAAGGTTGAGAACCACTGATATAATAGAACCAAATGTCAGGAGTGACAGCATATTGAACACCTGTATTTCCAAAAAGGGATAACATTGTTGAGGTAGCAGTCCAATTTATTTAGCTGGAACTTAGTTTATGATATTACCTGTATCTTGACAAACTGGTACAAATAGGCCATCTTAAATACATCTTTCTATAGTAGTATTCCAAAACTATCCCAAATACTTATTTTAGTGTTAACCTTTCTTAACCTTACTGTTAAGAGCTGAGTCAATAACTACACAATGTAGATATTTCACAAGTGTTCTTGATAAAGCTTGCTAAGTCTGGTAGCATTTCAGTTAGTCAGGCTTTCAAATAATAAATTAATTGTGGGTTTTTTCCCACAATTGTGGGTTTTTTCGGGCTATAGAATCATAGAATCATAGAATCAAAGAGTTGGAAGAGACCTCATGGGCCATCCAGTCCAACCCCCTGCCAAGAAGCAGGAATATTGCATTCAAATCACCCCTGACAAATGGCCATCCAGCCTCTGCTTAAAAGCTTCCAAAGAAGGAGCCTCCACCACACTCCGGGGCAGAGTTCCACTGCTGAACGGCTCTCACAGTCAGGAAGTTCTTCCTAATGTTCAGATGGAATCTCCTCTCTTGTAGTTTGAAGCCATTGTTCCGCGTCCTAGTCTCCAAGGAAGCAGAAAACAAGGTTGCTCCCTCCTCCCTGTGGCTTCCTCTCACATATTTATACATGGCTATCATATCTCCTCTCAGCCTTCTCTTCTTCAGGCTAAACATGCCCAGTTCCCTAAGCCGCTCCTCATAGGGCTTGTTCTCCAGACCCTTGATCATTTTAGTCGCCCTCCTCTGGACACATTCCAGCTTGTCAATATCTCTCTTGAATTGTGGTGCCCAGAATTGGACACAGTATTCCAGATGTGGTCTAACCAAAGCAGAATAGAGGGGTAGCATTACTTCCTTAGATCCAGACACTATGCTCCTATTGATGCAGGCCAAAATCCCATTGGCTGAAAACAGCTTGGAAATTCCAGCTGGTCCAATGGGCGGCGGCCAGGATGTTAACTGGTGCTCCTTACAGAGAGAGGTCAACCCTCCTGTTTAAGGAGCTCCATTTGCTGCCGTTTACCTTCCGATCTCAATTCAAGGTGCAGGTGCTTACCTACAAAGCCTTAAACGGTTTGGGACCTGCCTACCTGCGTGACCGCATCTCCGTCTATGAACCCACGCGCTCCCTTTGTTCATCCGGATAGGCCCTGCTCGCGATCCCGCCTGCGTCGCAGGCGCGTCTGGTGTGGACGAGGGACAGGGCCTTTTCTGTGGTTGCCCCCGACTTTGGAACACCCTCCCCAAAGACATTAGATTGGCGCCCATGTTGGCAGTCTTTAGGAAGAGCTTGAAGACCTAGAATCATAGAATCAAAGAGTTGGAAGAGACCTCTTGGGCCATCCAGTCCAACCCCCTGCCAAGAAGTAGGAATATTGCATTCAAATCACCCCTGACAAATGGCCATCCAGCCTCTGCTTAAAAGCTTCCAAAGAAGGAGCCTCCACCACACTCCGGGGCAGAGAGTTCCACTGCTGAACGGCTCTCACAGTCAGGAAGTTCTTCCTAATGGCTATTCCGATGTGCCTTTCCGGAATAGGAAAACCCCAGCACTATGTCCCAGAAGCACTTTATTAGTTTAAGACTCTCTGCACATTGCACTTGCCCAGAAATCCAACATACCACCTGTCACACCCAGCACTTTTTAATCTGTACCTATCACTTGGCCTGGCTCTGGTTTTTAACTGTGTTATGGTGTAATGCTTTGTTGTTATTGCTTTATGTTTTTGATTTGCTTTGAATTGTATTGTTGTTGTTATGCTGTTGTTGTATTGAGGCCTTGGCCTGTGTAAGCCGCATCGAGTCCTTCGGGAGATGCTAGCGGGGTACAAAAAAAGTTTAATAATAATAAAATAATAATAATTTTGTACTCTTAACAAAGCCTCTTTTTCCTTAGATGTGGAAAATATAATACAGTGTTTCTCAACATGGGGGTCGGGACCCCCATGGGGGTCACGAGGGGGTGTCAGAGGGGTCGCCAAAGACCATCAGAAAACATAGCATTTTCTGTTGGTCATGGGGGTTCTGTGTGGAAAGTTTGGTCCAATTCTATCGGTGGGGTTCAGAATGCTATTTTATTGTGGGTAAACTATAAATCCCAACAATTACAACTCCCAAATGGCAAGGCCTATTTTCTCCAAACTCTACCAGTGTTCACATTTGGGCATATTGAGTATTTGTGCAAGGATTGATCCAGATCCATCATTGCTTGAGTCCACAGTGTTCTCTGGATGTAGGTGAACTACAACTCCAAAAAACTCAAGGTCAATGTCCACCAGACCTTCCCAGTATTGTCTCTTGGTCATGGGAATTCTGTGTGCCCAGTTTGATTCAGTTCCATCATTGGTGGAGTTCAGAAGGCTCTTTGATTTTAGGTGAACTATAAATCCCAGCAACTCCAGCATTACCAAATGACCAAATCAATCCCCTCAACCTCACCAGTATTCAAATTTGGGAGTGTTGGGTATTTGTGCCAAATTTGGTCCAGCGACTGAAAATACATCCTGCATATCAGATATTTAGATTACCATTCATAACAGCAGCAAAATTACAGTTGTGAAGTAGCAACGAAAATAATATTATGGTTGGGGGTCACCACAACATGAGGACCTGTATGAAGGGGTCGCGGCATTAGGAAGGTTGAGAACCACTGATATAATAGAACCAAATGTCAGGAGTGACAGCATATTGAACACCTGTATTTCCAAAAAGGGATAACATTGTTGAGGTAGCAGTCCAATTTATTTAGCTGGAACTTAGTTTATGATATTACCTGTATCTTGACAAACTGGTACAAATAGGCCATCTTAAATACATCTTTCTATAGTAGTATTCCAAAACTATCCCAAATACTTATTTTAGTGTTAACCTTTCTTAACCTTACTGTTAAGAGCTGAGTCAATAACTACACAATGTAGATATTTCACAAGTGTTCTTGATAAAGCTTGCTAAGTCTGGTAGCATTTCAGTTAGTCAGGCTTTCAAATAATAAATTAATTGTGGGTTTTTCCCCACAATTGTGGGTTTTTTCGGGCTATATGGCCATGTTCTAGAGGCATTTCTCCTGACGTTTCGCCTGCATCTATGGCAAGCATCCTCAGAGGTGAGGTCATAGGATGCTTGCCATAGATGCAGGCGAAACGTCAGGAGAAATGCCTCTAGAACAATGGTTCTCAACCTTCCTAATGCCACGACCCCTTAATAAGCTTCCCCATGTTATGGTGACCCCCAACCATAACATTATTTTCGATTTTGCTCCTGTTATGAATTGTCATGTAAATATTTGATATGCAGGATGTATTTTCATTCACTGGACCAAATTTGGCACAAATTCCCGATACACCCTAATTTGAATACTGGTGGGGATGGGGGGGGGGGGGGGTTGATTTTGTCCTGTGGGAGTTGTAGTTGCTGGGATTTATAGTTCACCTACAATCAAAGAGCATTCTGAACTCCACCAACGATGGAACTGAACCAAACTTGGGACACAAAATTCCCAACAGAAAATACTGGAAGGGTTTGGTGGGCACTGACCTTGAGTTTTGGGAGTTGTAGCTTACCTACATCCAGAGAGAATTGTAGACTCAAACAACGATGGATCTGGACCAAACTTGGCACAAATTCTCAGTATGCCCAAATGTAAACACTAGTAGAGTTTAGGGGAAATAGACCTTGACATTTGGGAGTTGTAGTTGCTGGGATTTATAGTTCACCTACAATCAAAGAGCATTCGAACCCTACCAAGGATTGAATTGGGCCAAACTTCCCACACACAACCTCCATGACCAACAGAAAATATTGTGTTTTCTGTTGGTCTTTGGTGACCCCTCTGACATCCCCTCGTGACCCCTCCAGGGGTCCCGACCCCCAGGTTGAGAAACACTGCTCTAGAACATGGCCATATAGCCCGAAAAAACCCACAAGAACTGAGTGATTCCAGCCATGAAAGCCTTCGACAATAAATTAAAGACTATTCAAAATAAAATATCATTCAAAAAGCATGATTAAATGCAATCAGAAGTCAAATAAAGGAATACTAAACAATTAATAGCATCTATTTTTATTACCAAAACAAGTTGATGCAGCAACTGTGTATAATTCTCTTTTTTAAAAAATCTATTTCTTGGGCATTAAAGTCAATAAATTATCCATCAGCACGTGACCTGAAGAAAAGAACAAAGGTTTGTCTTAAAGGGATAATCTGGTAGCATCTAATATTTCTGCATGGAATTTCTGTTTTTTAAAAAATTGCTTTTATGCGCTATTAAATCCTACTCTTCATGAAAACCCTTCCACACTCTTTCAGCTCCTCCTTTGCTTCTGAGGTACAGAACGCAGCCCTCTCAGGCACAAGGCACTCAACGCTGGACAGTTCCCCTCAAGTGAAATCCACTGAGAAGAAACCCCCAAGGTATAATCCTCTCACTTGCCCACTCCATCTCCCTTCAACTTTGAATAAATGGTAGCAAGAAAGAGCCCACGAGTTCTCTCTCCATGCTGAATATAGGAGGGAATTCGACAGATGTTAAACCATAGTTATATCATATTTAATCACGTCAAAGATCAAAAAGAGAGAGAGAAAAAGGTTAAGTAATGACAAACACAAATGCGAATGGCAGCATATTTAGTTTATCATGCCATTACCTTCAATGCTTCAGAAAGCATCTAAAACTGCCTTTAATGCATTAACAATTCATTTCGCATGTGCAATAAAACTTAAAATGGACGAGTTCATTCTCAGCTACAAAGCATTTCTTGACTGCATCAGAAACTCAGGACTAGTTCTAGTGATCCTTCCTTAACCATATTTTGCATCACATTTTGTTCATGTAAGATTCCCATTACAAGATTCCCATATTTGACACTATAAAGCACAATTAATCTTCCTCTTCTTCTCCATCCTCTTCTTCATCATCTTCGCCTTGATCACCAGACTCAGTATCATCTTCATCTTCAACCTGGAAGGTGAGGGAGAGGGAAGAATAGTGCTTAATTGATTCACTGTTCTGCAAATTTTCAGTTTTTCTCAGTTGCGGAAACGAAATGTGCCGTTTCTTAATAAATTTAACATGCTGAATTCAAATATAATAATTAACTGTGTTAATTGGCTCTGGTTTTTATGCAACAGCTATTTCAATTTTCTCCACAATAGGTAATTCGTTAATATTATGATAATGCGCCTAACCTTACTGCATGTATATAAACCGTGAATAATTACTAAATTTTAGTCAAATTATATTGCCAATAGTTTATACATGAGAAATATTTATTTAATTAGTCTATTGTTTATGTTTGTGCAGCAAGAAGCTATATTAGTAGGACTAATGCCATTGAAAAGTCTAAATGTTTAAATGTCGCTTTAATCGTGACTTTAGTTTATATCCTGTTTGCTTCTCTTGACTTTTCTTTTGTATTCAAGGAAAAGATTATCTCTTACAATGCTCCAGCAGTAGTCTGACAGCATTGACGGAGTCTATTTACCTTGATATCTGTTTTCCATAGTGCTTTATTTACACACGTGCGAGGCATAACTACAGTAAAAAGAACAATGTAAAACGATGTCTCAGTCTTCAACTGACTGACCCTCACCGTTCAAAAGTCTGGCCTTATATAGGGCTTTATGGCTTTTGCACACGGCACTAATACTGCGTCATCAAACTTTCTAGAATATTCTAGAATCTTCCATAGTGTAAGTCGCAACATGCATTTTTTCAACCATACGTGATCACGTGATTGCTTATAACATAAAAACTAGAGACAATATACATTTTTAAATGTCATTTTCGTTTTCAGCACCCCAAAATCATAAAAGAACAACTATTTTCAGGCCCGCAACTTTTTCTCCGTTGAACAGTGATTTAATCTGTCAGTTGGGGAGCAGATTATCAAAACAACTAATTGCTGTATAATAATAATAATAATAATAATAATAATAATCATCATCATCATCAAATTGCAAAGACTCTGGCACAAACCAGTAAAGGTGGTCCCAGTGGTGATAGGCACACTGGGTGCAGTGCCTAAAGACCTTGGCCTGCACTTAAACACAGTCAGCGCTGACAATATTACCATCTGCCAGCTGCAGAAGGCCACCTTACTGGGATCTGCACGCATTACTTGCCAATACATCACACAGTCCTAGACACTTGGGAAGTGTCTGACGTGTGATCCAATACAACAGCCAGCAGAGTGTCTGCTGTGGACTAATAATAATAATAATAATAATAATAATTTATTTATTTAATCACATAATAGCCTCCACTGCATAATAGTCACACTTCATTTTTTTGGTGGCAAGATTGGTATTTTTGTGTTCCTCACACAATAATCACTGAGCAGTTTGAGGTCAATTCCCCCCTCCTTCCTGCCTGCCTGCCTGCCTTCCTTCCTTCCTTCATTTCCTTCCACCAAAGGCAAGGCAATTTAAAAATTATGAAATTGAGGTCTCTTGTGCTCCAATCTTCCCTTCTTCCTCCAAAGACCTCCATTTCAGATTATATAACCTGCCTTGCCTTCAGAGAAAGAAGGAAGGGATGAGGAATCTTCTTCTTTCTCTGAGGGGAAGTAGTTTAAAAAGACACAAATAAACAGAAAGAGAGCTGTTTGCTTGAGCTGGATCATCGCTCATCCTCCTCCCTTTTTGGGGGTAAGGCAGTGGGTTGTGATGTGATGAAACATGTTTTATGTGATAAAACAAAGGAAGATTCATTTCATCACATAATAGTCGCACCTTTTTTTAATTAAAAGGGGATAAAAGTGCAGCTATTATACAATGAAATATGGTATTTTAATGTACTAATAGCTCATGAGTGGCAGAAAGAAAATGATTCTTCTCAAGTTAGTACAGGAACCATACAGCATCTAAAGAAAGAATGCTTTTGAAATCTGGTTTCAGCGATATGCATAGCTACGTAAACTTGGTGAATTCAAAAATTAATATTTATCTTCTCAGATATAGTACTGTTAAGAAAAGTTGTATTGTAGTTACTTTCTACACTATCTTTGGCTTTCATGTAGCCATATTGCTTGTCTGGCATGTATAACAAAGGAATCACACTAAAGAGATCCCACACTTTAAAGGTGGCATCACTGTGGTTCCCGGAAAGACAGATCAATGGTACATCAATATATGAATTTCAGCAAGGCAATGACCCGATTACAGTATCCTAGGAAGCTGTGTAAGTCTTGAACCAAGGCAATAGAAGACTAGCAAATCAGGAGGTTGGCAAAAAATTTCACCAAGGGAGGAAAAGTAAGGATCACATTTTTGCAATACTATGAAAGGGGTGTGTGTGTGTGTGTTAGGTCTTGGTAAAATTCCAACTATGTGGACTCCCTCCCAAGAGAGACCAGGATGGCCCCATCCTTGCTGGCCTTCCATATGCAGGTCAAGACATTCTTCTGTCAGCAGGCATTTGGAGAAGATTAAGGGGCATACTGATGGGGAAGTGTAAGAGGGATCCGGGTAGAGGGGGATTGTGAATTTTAAAAGCTATTTTAAGAGTATTTATTATATATTGGGGTTTTTTTAACCTAAATCCACACTGCATTATTTACTTTTTAAAAATTTTGTATTGCGTTTTTAAAACTATGATCTAAGTGAGGGAATTTTTAGCTGCCTTGAGTCTCCACAGGGAGAAAGGCAGGGTATAAATAAAGTTTATACCCTGCCTTTCTTCATGGTATTGACAAATGTTTTATTATTATTATTATTATTATTATTATTATTATTATTATTATTAACTTTATTTGTACCCCGCTAACATCTCCCGAAGGACTCGATGCGGCTTACAAAGGCCAAGGCCTCAATAAAACAACAATATAACAAATACACATAAATCATAAAGCCAATCAAAACATTAAAGCAGTAACAGTAAAATAATAAAACAATACACAGTAACACAATAAAACTAGGGCTGGGCCAAATGTAATGGGTACAGATTAAAAAGTGCTGGGTATGACAGGTGGAATATAGGGATTTAGGGTAAGTGCAATGTGCAGACAATCTTAAATCTCTATTAAAGTGCTTCTGGGAGATGATTGCTGGAATTCCTATTCTGGAAAGGCACACCGGAATAGCCAAGTCTTCAAGCTCTTCCTGAAGACTGCCAACATAGGGGCTTGTCTGATGTCCTTGGGAAGGGTATTCCAGAGTCGGGAGGCTACCACAGAGAAGGCCCTGTCCCTCATCCCTACCAACCGCGCTTGTGACGCAGATGGGATCTTGAGCAGGGCCTCTCCAGATGAACGAAGGGAACGTGTGGGTTCATAGACGGAGATGCGGTCACGCAGGTAGGCGGGTCCCAAACCGTTTAGGGCTTTGTAGGTAAGCACCTGCACCTTGAATTGGGACCGGAAAATGAACGGCAGCCAATGGAGCTCCTTGAACAGGAGGGTTGACCTCTCTCTGTAAGGAGAACCGGTTAACATTCTGGCCGCCGCTCACTGGACTAGCTGAAATTTCTGAGCCGTTTTCAAGGGCAGCCCCACATAGAGCGCATTACAGTAGTCCAATCTAGAGGTGACCAAGGCATGGACGATCCCGGCCAGATCAGCCTTTACAAAGTACGGTCGCAGTTGATGCACGAGTCTCAATTGTGCAAAAGCCCGACGCCTGAGCCTCAAGCGTAAGTGATGAATCCAGGAGGACTCCCAAACTGCGGACCTGTGACTTATTTATTTATTTCACTTACTTATACCCCGCCCTTCTCACCCCAGGGGGGGACTCAGGGGGAGTGTAACCCCGTCCAGCACACGTTGCCACCCTATAACCCGGTCCGGTTTTCGATCGACCAGGAGGACCTCTGTCTTGTCGGGATTGATCTTCAGCTTGTCCATCCTCATCCAGACAGCCACAGCGGCCAAGCACTCGCCCAGCACTCGAGGGGCTTCCTTGGAATTAGGTGGAAATGAGTAATAGAGTTGTGTGTCATCTGCATAGAGATGGCACCTAACTCCAAAACTCCGGATGACCTCTGCCAGCGGTTTCATGTATATGTTAAAAAGCATGGGAGACAAAATGGAGCCTTGCGGGACCCCACAGGTCAAAGGCCACGGGTCCGAGCAGGCATCTCCCAGCTTCACCATCTGGGATCGACCCTCCAGGAAGGACCGGAGCCAGGCCAAAACCATGCCCCCGATACCCATCCCAGAGAGCCGTCCCAGAAGGATACCATGATCGATGGTATCGAAAGCCGCTGAGATGTCCAAGAGAACCAACAAGGTCACACTCCCCCTTGTCCAGCTCTCTGCGGAGGTCATCCACCAAGGCAACCAAAGCCGTCTCAGTGCCATGGTCAGGCCTGAAGCTGCCTTTAACCTAATGATTTATTTATTGTTTTAAACTATTGCTATATTGTTGTTTGTTTGTATTTATGGATTCAAATTGTTGCCGAATGGAAGCCGTCCTGTGTCCCCCTTCGGGGGTTGAGGAAGACGGGATAGAAATGCCGGAAATAATAATAATAATAATAACAATAATAATAATATAGTTATTCCATGTTTAATCAGATTTTACCAAAATCACAACAAAGTAGTTGAGATTTAAATTGTTTAGTTCACATTTTGTGACTAGCAAGTGTTTTTTTCAGCATTCCAAACTGTACTATAATTAGATGCACATATTATGACATCTGCTTTGCGCAATAACTTGTTTATTACTTTACTAGTTCATTTTTTAATCCTGTCCTTTCTTTAAAGAGCTCGTGGTGGCATACTAGGCACTCCTCATGTTTGTCCCATGTTTCAGATAAATACTGGCAAGATTCAAGTTTGCACTGATGACATACTACCTTGCTCAGGAAGAGCTGTTCACACATTATAGTAGCAATAGCAGGCTTCACACACATTATAGACACAATTCAACTAATTTCAATTATTTTCAAAGAACTAAGCCTCTCCCCACATCATGCAATAAAAAGATCAAGAACAAAGGAATGCTAAAAGCAAGTGACAGATATTGGCGTGTCAGGGCAACCCAAGCATAGTGCCTACTTTAACTGAATATGCATCTTACCGGTTCTCCAAGATGCTTGAGCTTATTCTTTAATGCAATTATTTTCTGGTCTTGATCAGCCAGAAGCACCAGAAGGTCATCCTGCTCTTTTTTAGATTCTGCCAATTCTTGTTGCAGTTTAGTTTTCTCGTTTTGCAAAATTGCTACAGTACTATTAGATGAGTCCAGCTGCGATTTCAATGAGGCCTTTTCCTCACTGAGGGATGCAAGTTCATTCTGGGAATAGAAAAAAAATATATGCATGAAATACTTGTGTATCTAGGAGTGATGCACACCTCGCTGCTACATCATTTAAGTATTTATTTATTTATTTAAAACTTTTATATCCTGATCTTCTCTACCTCCGTAGAGGGACTCAGACCGGCTAGCAGCAAGGATTCAATGCTAACAGTACAGTCTAAAACATCAAAATAATCTGACAACAAACAACAGTGAATTAAAATACATATAGGATAAAATACATATAAGCCAATCTGCCAAGATAAAATCATGTCCAACTCAGTCTGCATCTGTGGTCAATACTTTGGTCAATTGCCAGTCTCAGTCATCATTCCGGGAATGCCTCATTCCACAGCCAAGATTTCACTAGCTTCCTAAAGGTCATTCGGGAGAGTTCCATAGCTGGGAGGCCACCACAGAGAAGGCCCTGTCTCTCGTTCCCACCAGACGCGACTGCGAAAGTGGTGGGACTGAGAGCAGGACCCCTCCAGAAGATCTTAGCAGCCTTGATGGTTCATAGGGTAGAATACGTTCAGACAGGTAAACTGGGCCAGAACCATATAGGGTTTTATAGGTTAAGACCAGCACTTTGAATTGTGCTCGGAAGCTAATCGGCAGCCAATGGAGCTGGTGCAACAAGGGAGTTTGTACTCCGTGTACCCTGCTCCCGTCAATAGCCTGGCTGCTGAACGTTAGACGAGTTGCAGCTTCTAAGCAGTCTTCAGAGGCAACCCCACGTAGAGAGTGTTGCAGTAGTCTAGTCGGGATGTAACCAGAGCGTGGACCACCGTGGCCAAGTCAGACTTCCCAAGGTACAGGCGCAGCTGGCGCACAAGCTTAACTGTGCACAAGCTTTAACTGGGGTTCCAGGATCAGCGATGAGTCCAGGATCACTCCCAAGCTGCGAACCTGCGCCTTCATGGGGAGTGTAACCCCATCAAGCACAGGCTGTAACGCTATGCCCTGTTCGATCTTACAACTGACCAGGAGTACCTCTGTCTTGTCTGGATTTAGTTTCAATTTGTTCATTCTCATCCAGTCAGTTATAGTGGCCAAACATCAGTTCAGGACTTGAACAGCCTCCTTAGTAGCAGGTGGGAAGGAGTGACAGAGTTGGACATCATATGGTCACCTCTAGATTGGACTACTGCAATGCGCTCTATGTGGGGCTGCCCTTGAAAACGGCTCGGAAATTCCAACTGGTCCAACGGGCAGCAGCCAGGATGTTAACCGGGGCTCATTACAGAGAGAGGTCAACCCTCCTGTTCAAGGAGCTTCACTGGCTGCCGTTTATCTTCCGAGCCCAATTTAAGGTGCAGGTGCTTACCTACAAAGCCCTGAACGGTTTGGGACCACCCTACCTGCGTGACTGCATCTCCGTCTACGAACTCACGCGCTCACTTCGGTCATCTGGAGAGGCCCTGCTCGTGATCCCGCCTGCGTCGCAAGCACACTTGGTGGGGACTTGAGACAGGGCCTTTTCTGTGGTGGCCCCCCGACTCTGGAACGCCCTCCCAAAAGATCTTAGACAGGCCCCTACATTGGCAGTCTTCAGAAAGAACTTGAAGACCCGGCTGTTCCGATGTGCCTTCCCAGATTAGGAATCTCCAATACCAAGTCCTAGAAGCACTTTAGTAGAACTAAGATTGCTGCACACCGCACACTGCACTTACTTTATAATCCTACATACCTCCTGCCACATCAGCACTTTTAATCTTGTACCCATTACTCTGGCCCGGCCCAGTTTTATAGTGTCTTGATGTATTGTTTATTGTTTGTTGTTTATACTGCTTAATTGTTTTTAATTTGCTTTAGGTATTGTATTGTTGTATTGTGTTTTGAGGCCTTGGCCTATGTAAGCCGCATCGAGTCCTTCGAGAGACGCTAGCGGGGTACAAATAAAGTAATAATAATAATAATAATTATTTATTTATTTATTTATTTATGCGCTTGTATACCGCTAATATCTCAGCCTAAGTCGGCGACTCATTGCGGTTTACAACAACTAAAAAGTTAAAAACAATTAAAAAACAGTATTCAATTTAAAACATGAAACACATATACAATACAAATTATTGGGCCACCAATAATAATAATAATAATAATATGTGTACAGATGACACCGCACCCCGAAACTCCAGATGATCTCCCTCAATGGCTTCATGTATATGTTGAACAACATAGGGGACAATACTGAGTACAGTACAATGACCGTGGGGCCAAGCAGGAGTCCACTAGCAACACCTTCTGGGAACGACCCCCGAAGAAGGACTGGAGCCATTGCAAGGCAGTACCTCCAAGGCCCATTCCTGCGAGGCATCTCAGACGGTATTAAAGGCCGATGAGAGGTCCAGCAGAACCAACAGGGACTGACTCCCCCTGTCGAGCTCCTGGCGTAGATTATCAACTAAGGCAACCAAGGCTGTCTCAGTACCATGTCCTGGCCTAAAGCCAGACTGTGTTGGATCTAGATAATCAGTGTCTATCAAGATCCCCTGGAGCTGCGAGGCCACAACAAGTTCCAGGGCTTTGCCCAAATAGGGGAGACTGGAAACTGGCTGATAGTTGACGAATTGAGTAAGGTCCAGTGATGGTTTTTTCAACAGCGGTTTTATCACAGCTTGTTTTAAGATGTCTGGAATGTTGCCTTCCCGAAGGGAGGCATTAACCACCACCTTTATCCACTCTGCCAAACCCCCTCTGGCTTCCTTTACAAGCCAGGATGGGCAGAGGCCTAGGATGCATGTTCTCGCTCTCGCCTCTCCAAGGATCTTGTCCACATCCTCAAGCTGCACAGATTGAAACAAATCCATCAAAACTGGAAAAGCAGGTGCTCGTGTTACATCCTCAGAGACTGCCGTTAAAATAGTGTCAAAGCTTGAGCGGATCAAATTGACTTTGTCTGCAAATAACTGAGCAAATGCTTCACAGCGGTCTGCCGAGTCGTCAGGGGACCCGTCCTGAGAGTTGGGATTCAACAACCCTCTGACTACTCAAAACAACTCTGCCTGACGGTTCCTTGCGGCTATTCTAGCCATTTAGAAATAATTCAAAATTCTTCCATTGTGAAAATTAACTGGCATTTCCCACAAAGAGGGCTTTGTTGTTAAAGTCACCTGCTGTAATAAGAATCCAGGTAGTCCTTCCTTAGAGGTTCAAATCAATTTGTATGTAAAAGGAGCAAATCTAAAAGATACAGTTTGAAGAAAAAGCACCAAGATATTCTTTCTTCACTATTTCAGTTATGAATATGTGAAGTTGTCTTCTATTCAGTAATACATTTTATCAGCTTCAACTGGCAGTTGTTTTCAGGCAGAAGATATCAAAGGTCCCATAAGATTTTGTCAGTGCTGAAGATATCTGCAAGTGTTTTATCACTAACAGTATTAACTTGGGATGTTTTCCCAAGTTAGTAAGATGAATTGTAAAATGAAAGGTGTCCTCCAGATTATTTCAACCAGAGAAATCAGCAATAGCAGAGAACCTGAGGAACCAACCTAGACACAGCATTTTATTGGAGAACACAGAAATGCTGGACCACTCTCACAACCACCATGTCAGACTACACAGAGAAGCCATTGAAATACACAAGCATGTAGACAATTTCAACAGAAAGGAGGAAACCATGAAAATGAACAAAATATGGCTACCAGTATAAAAAAAACTCTAAGATTGCAACAGCACAACAACAGAGAGGAAACAAACAAGGACATCTAATTACCTCTCAACAAAAGTTGGCTCCAGGCACTGTCAAGCCATTGTATGCTAATCAAGGTGATCAGTTGAAACATTCACACCTAGCTCCAGCAGACAATAGTCCTTTGTCTCACCCTGGTCATTCCACAGATATATAAACCCTTTTTCCTAGTTCCAACAGACCTCACTACCTCTGAGGATGCTTGCCATAGATGCAGGCGAAACGTCAGGAGAGAATGCCTCTAGACCATGGCCATATAGCTCGAAAAAACCTACAACAACCCAGTGATTCCAGCCATAAAAGCCTTCGACAATACATGTAATTAAAATTTTATTAGGAAGCAACCTTTAATTCTTTAGTCTCCTGCAAGAGTGTTGAGAGCTTCCCATCCAAGTCAGCTGTCTTTGAGACCACAACAGTGCCGCCATCTCCTGATACAGGAACTGGAGTTAGGCTCTGAAAAACAAAGAGCACTGAATCAGTTTGGTGGTGGACAGGGTTCTTTTCCCAGAATAACAATCTGTGACTAATTTCTTTTTAACTAATTTTTATTAAACACTCCAAAAGAGAATATTATTTACATAAAACGAGGTGAAACAATATGGTAAAAGGAAAAGTTGGAAAAACAAGTATGTAGAATAGATCTGTGACTATTTTCAATGAAATCAAGAGTGATTCGGGCAGAGGTGGCCCAGGAGCTACACTGATAAACAAGCAGGCCTTAGTACTTATTATACAATGCCAAGTGATACATATTCATATCTCATTGGAACTGTAATGAATCAAAAGCTATAGTAACAAGTTTACAACATTACCAGTTTCTGAAGCAGTTCTTGATTTTCAGTCTGAAGTTTATTAATGTCTGAAGACTGTGACTGAATTTTGCTCCTCAACGTTTCCATTTCCTGTAAAAAATATATTTTTCCTATTACGTCACTTGTATTGTTAGCCATATAAATGTGACTTAAATCACTGGGGAGACTTCTCAGGAATTTACAGCATGTTGTCATCTATATACAGATGACATATATCAATATCAGACCATCTACTGATGCTTGGGAGTGGTAATGTCTGGTGAAGAGAGTTGGACTGGATGGCCTTAAGTATTTTCTGTTGGTCCTGGGGCTTCTGTGTGGGAAGTTTGCCCCATTTCTGTCGTTTGTGACTTTCAGAATTGTAGTGAACTATAAATCCCAGTAAGTACAAATCCCAAATGTCAAGGTCTATTTCCTCCAAACTCCATCTGTGTTCATAATTAGGCATATGGAATTTTTGTGTCAAGTTTGGTCCAGATCCATCATTGTTTGAGTCCACAGTGCTCTCTGGATGTAGGTGAACTACAACTCCCAAAGTCAAGGTCAATGCCCACCTTCCAGTGTGTTCTGTTGGTCATGGAAGTCCTGCATGACATGTTTGGTTCAATTCCATCATTGGTGGAGTTCAGAATGCTCTTTGATTGTAGGTGAACTATAAATCCCAGGAACGACAATTCCCAAATGACAAAATCATTTTTTTGAATGGAGGACATAAATTGGACTGTTAGGTGTCTTGTGTCCAAATTTGGTGCCAATTGCCCCAGTGGTTTTTGAGTTGTGATGGTAGCACAAACGAACATTACATTTTTATTTATATAGATAAGTCAGCATTTGTCAGTCTTGCTAAACAGGCTGATTTCCCTTTTTATGAAGTCCAGTTGAAGCATTTTCTGCTGACTCCACTGGAAACACAGACTGGTGTAGATGTCCAAATTAATGTTCAGAAACATTTTACTTTTGCCAATTTTTGTGACCCCAACAATGAGCTAAGGGGACCCCATTTGGAGTTAGGACACACAGTTTAACAACAAGTGCTCTAGAAAACAAACAAGAATTTCTGACCTTATATAGTTCGTTGTCAGCCTCACGGCCACCACTTGGTTTATTGGTTTGGGAAGACTGTTCTGTTGTATCTCCTGCTACTGAAGGGAGCTTCTGCAAATATCAAACATTAACAAACACAGTTCTTTAATGATTATAAACAATTTTAGCAAAAACCTTCAATCTCAAGAACCTTAATATCCTTGTTTAAGACACAGCAACAAGTTTATAGCCTTTCTGGTTTCCCATATAGGTTTTCAAGTGTTAAAACTGCTTGGTGCCATCTTTGAAGCCAGGAGAGCTTCCTTGACACTTCCACTGATCAGGAATTGTCAAAATGATCTAAAAGAACATTATCATTTTGCCTATAAATAGCACATCCTAAATAAATTCACATAATTTATCTATATATATATAAATGCTCAGTGCGTAATGAGTACCTTAAAAACAAAAGAACCAATGAACGAAATCACACCAAATTTGGCAACAAAACGTCTCACAACACAAGGAGTGACCATCACTCAAAAATTACGATTTTGTCAGTTGGGAGTTGTAGTTGCTGGGATTTATAGTTCACCTACAATCAAAGAGCACTCTGAACTCCATCAATGATGGAATTGAACCAAACTTGGCACACAGAACTCCCATGGCCAACAGAAAATACTGGAAGGGTTTGGTGGGCATTGACCTTGAGTTTGGGAGTTGTAGTTCACTTACATCCAGAGAGCACTTTGGACTCAAACAATGATGGATCTGGACCAAACTTGGCACAAGCACTCAATACGCCCAAATATAAACACATATGGAGTTTGGGGGCAATAGACCTTGACATTTGGGAGTTGTAGTCACTGGGATTCACAGTTCACCTACAATCAAAGAGCATTCTGAACCCCACGAACGACAGAATCGGGGCAAACTTCCCACACAGAACCCCCACGACCAACAGAAAATACTTAAGGCCATCCAATCCAACTCCCTTCATCAGGGCAAGAAAACATAATCAAAGTCCTCCTGACAAAGAGCCATCCAGCCATAGATACAGATAGATAAGATAGATAGATAGATAGATAGATAGATAGATAGATAGATAGATATGATTCACACACACGGATATAGTATCATAGATTTGAAAGGGACCCTTAAAGAAGGACAATGATATCTTGCATGTTCCAGGGTGGGCAAACCAGACACTCTCCACATCAACACTGACAAAGAAACAGCAACAAAAATACTGTTTATCCACAAGCATAAAGACACTACATATATTAGAAACCAACACTTTTTCATTACTTTATTTTCCAGATCAACAGACTGGGCCACAGCAACGTGTGGCAGGGGACAGCTAGTACAGAAATAAGAATTCAAACAGGATTTTTAAAAACAGTGTTGTGCTAATGGGGTTGCTTCACATACCATGGATATTTGAAGTATGTGAGACACATGAACAATTTCATATTTTTTATAAAAAAAACTAGCCATCCCCTGCCACGCGTTGCTATGGCCCACATGGGGGTTCTGTGTGGGAGGTTTGGCCCAATTCTATTGTTGGTAGGGTTCAGAATGCTCTGTGATTGTAGGTGAACTATAAATCCCAGTAACTACAACTCCCAAATGCCAGGATTCTATTTTCCCCAAACTCCACCAGTGTTCACATTTGGGCATATTGAGTATTCATGTAGAGTTTGGTCCAGATCCATCATTATACTAAAACTCCAAAACCAAAGGACACTGCCCACCAAACCCTTCCAGTATTTTCTGTTGGTCACGGGAGAACTGTGTGCCAAGTTTGGTTCAATTCCATCGTTGGTGGGGTTCAGAATGCTCTTTGATTGTAGGTGAACTATAAATCCCAGCAACTACAACTCCCAAATGACAAAAGCATTTTTTTTTTAGTTAAGGACATACATTGGGTTGTTAAGTGTCTTGTGTCCAAATTTGGTGTCAATTCGTCCAGTGGTTTTTGAGTTCTGTTAATCCCCCAAATGAACATTACATTTTTATTTATATAGATTATGGTTAGCATTCCTGTTATGCTTCATTCTCCCATCTTTTAAAGGCATATTTTAAAAATATTTAAATTAATACAGCACTTTATTTAGGTCTTGTTTGTTTTGGATTTTTCCCCAACAATTAACACTGTAAGATCCAACACAGCAATTATTTTTGCACTAAGTCAATGTTTCTGAATGTGGTATAATGTGTTACATACAAGAAAAGAACGGCTCAGAATTTCAGATCAGGTATTAACAGCTGACATTTTCTAAGGCTTTGGTTACTCACTAAGGTTTCAATCAAAGAATCCTTTTCTTTTAGCTGTTCCTGTAATAGTTCAAGCTTGTGTTTCCATTCTTCTATCTCATCACGCAATTTGCTGATATCTTCTGGCTGAACCCCATTCATTTGAGCCACATCACTGTGAGAAGTATGATGCTGGTTTTCTTTTCCTGTTAATTAGATTTGGAAATGTCTTACTGGTAGCGTTCGGGATAGAATTATCAAGATAAGAGGTACCTAAAATTCATTTTAAATTTATCTTTTCTATGCAACATTACAAGTGAAGTGTATACTAGTAACAATATCTTATTATGGCTTGGGTCGGGATGGCAGGAGGCAGGGTGACTGGTGAGTTTGCAGTGGGCAACCCAATGCTTGGTGACTGCTGAAATTCTTATTAAAGGTTATATACTTAGTGGTCTGATCCTCTATAGCACTTTAGTGGTCTGATCCTCTATAGCACTCTATAGCAAGAGTGGGTCAGCTGTTATGCATCAGTTGCTATTTATTTATGTCCACTATATTCCGGCATATAAGACGACTGGGCGTTTAAGACATCCCCCAACTTTTCCAGTTAAAAAATAGAGTTTGGATATACTCGCTGTATAAGACTACCCCTCTTCCAACGCACACCAAATAAATTTTTTAAAAGCATCAGATTTGATTTCAATATGGTAATTTTCCTATTACTGTACCTCCTTCTCTGCTTCTCAGATCTTGCACCTGCGCACCCGCACCGCTTCACTGCAGTCTTCAGGAGCGAGATCTGAGAGCCAGAGGAGGAGGTACGGTAATAGGATACAAGGGCGGGCCAGGCAGGTAAAAGAGATGTGTTTTTCTGGGCCCAGAGCCACTCTTATCTCTTTTTTTCCATACCCCGGGCGCCCCGGACGCCTGCAGCTTGCTCCGCCCTTAACTTACACCTTCCCGGTGAGGCGCTCCTTCACCTCAGCATCGGGACCGCATTAAGTCCATGAATCCTGATTAATGGATTTTCTTCTACCGTACTTGTACAGCGTCGCCCTTAATGCTTTCATACAGTTGCTGCAAACGGCAGGGACGCGGCCACTGCCATTTTTGAGCTCCCCCCACAATATGCAGCAACCACAGATTCTCCAATCCGGATTGGAAGTTTCAGCACCCGCTCTATAAGATGACTCCCGGCGTATAAGACTACTCCCGCATATAAGACGACTCCCATGCATAAGGCTACTCCAGCGTATAAGACGACCCCTGACTTTTGAGAAGATTTTCTTGGGTGAAAAAGTAGTCTTATATGTCAGAATATACGGTAGTTTCCAAAGAAGTAAATCAAACAAAATGGATGTCATCCCACTGCTGGTTTAAAGCAGTACAACAGAGAGATGTACAATTTTTGGAAGAGAATTCTAACATAATTTTATACCAGGTCTCTGACATAATTTTATACCCACAACATTTTCCCAATCAGTCATTTCTGGGGATGATGAGCAAATTGTTATATTGTATTGTCAAAGGCTTTCATGGCCAGAATCACTGGGTTGTTTTAGGTTTTTCGGACTGCATGGCCATGTTGTAGAAGCATTCTCTCTTGACGTTTTGCCTGCATCTGTGGTAAGCATCCTCTGAGGATGCTTGCCACAGATGCAGGCAAAACGTCAGGAGAGAATGCTTCTACAACATGGCCATACAGCCTGAAAAATCTACAACAACCCACAAATCCTTATATTACAAAAACAACGGAATGAGTCTATGACCCACTCTTCTCACTAATCTCCATGACACTCATCAATCCCCTCCTGAATCAAATGCCTGGTTCTATTCTGTCACTTAGGAGGCTTCTATAGAATCCCAGATTAACACCCTTCTATCTCTATTCTCTCAGCCATGACACTCCAGGCTTTCATCTACTTTTAAATAACTGCTCTGTTTCCATCAACTTCAAACCTCTTTCTTCAACCTTTAAGAATATTACCCTTAATCTATATATATAAATCTGTTAGGTTGGTTCAACCGGACAGCAAAACTCCACAACCCCCCAACGAAACTGTACCAAAATTGCCATGCCCATAACACAACCCACAAGGTACAAACATATCTACTCAAAATGAAAAACAACACAACAACACACTCACAAAACGGCAAAACAACAAAACTCAAAAAACCCCAACGAAACTTAACCAAAATTGCCATGCCCATAACTCAACCCACAAGATACAAACATATCTACTCAAAATGGAAAACAACACAACAACACACTCACAAAACGGCAAAACAACAAAACTCAAAAAAAACCAACGAAACTTAACCAAAATTGCCATGCCCATAACACAACCCACAAGGTACAAACATATCTACTCAAAATGAAAAACAATACAACAACACACTCACAAAACGGCAAAACAACAAAACTCAAAAAAACCAACGAAACTTAACCAAAATTCCCATGCCCATAACACAACCCACAAGGTACAAACATATCTAATCAAAATGAAAAACAACACAACAACGCACTCACAAAACGGCAAAACAACAAAACTCAAAAAAACCAACGAAACTTAACCAAAATTCCCATGCCCATAACACAACCCACAAGGTACAAACATATCTACTCAAAATGAAAAACAACACAACAACACACTCACAAAACGGCAAAACAACAAAACTCACAAACCCCCCAACGAAAATTAACCAAAATTGCCATGCCCATAACACAACCCACAAGGTACAAACATATCTACTCAAAATGAAAAACAACACAACAACACACTCACAAAACGGCAAAACAACAAAACTCACAAACCCCCCAACGAAACTTAACCAAAATTCCCATGCCCATAACACAACCCACAAGGTACAAACATATCTACTCAAAATGAAAAACAACACAACAACACACTCACAAAACGACAAAACAACTGAGCATGCGCATTGTTTCCCAGCCGCAAGTTCCCTGGCGCGCGCACACAGTCTTCCGGCCAACGTTCCCTCTGCGGAAGCCATGCCCACTCCAAGCCCCGCCGCGCCGCTTCCCGCACACACACCCCTGCCGCACGCACACAACAACCCCACGCTCCATCACTCCCCCGCCGCACACACACACGCAACCCCACGCTCCATCACTCCCCCCACCGCCACACACACACGCGCAACCCCACTCCCCCCCGCTGCCGCACACACACACGCAACCCCACGCTCCATCACTCCCCCCGCCGCCGCACACACACACACACACAACCCCACGCTCCATCACTCCCCTGCCCCAATCTTACCTCCTTTTACTTCACGCCACCTCCAAACCCCACCCCGCCCCTTCCCGCCCTGTCAAAATCCAGGAAAGACAGGAAGGAAGGAAAGAAGGAAAAAAGGGAAAGGGAGATAAAGAAAAGGGGGGAGGAAGGAAAGTTAGAGAAAGAAGGAAGAAGAAAAGGAAAGAAAAGGAAAGATGGAAGGAAAGGAAAGAGAGACAGCAGAAGAGAAAGAAAAAGGGGGAAGGAAGGAAAGAGGTAGAGAAGGAAGGAAATGAGAGACAGAGGGAGGGAAAGAAAAAGGGGGAAGGAAGGAAGGAGAGAAGGAAAGGAAAAAGGGAATAAAGGAAGGAAAGAGGGAGTGAAGGAAGGGTGAAGATGTAGAGAAAGAGGGAGGGAATGAAAGAAGGAAAGAGAGAAGGAAGAAAAGAGACCAGAAGAGAAAGAAAAAGTGGGAAGGAAAGAAGGAGAAAAGGAAAGAAAAAAGGGAATGAAGGAAGGAAAGAGGGAGTGAAGGAAGGGGGAAGATGTAGAGAAAGAGGGAGGGAAGGAAAGAAGGAAAGAGAGAAGGAAGAAAAGAGACCAGAAGAGAAAGAAAAAGGGGGAAGGAAGGAAGGAGAGAAGGAAAAAGGGAATGAAGGAAGGAAAGAGGGAGTGAAGGAAGGGGGAAGATGTAGAGAAAGAGGGAGGGAAGGAAAGAAGGAAAGAGAGAAGGAAGAAAAGAGACCAGAAGAGAAAGAAAAAGGGGGAAGGAAAGAAGGAGAGAAGGAAAGAAAAAAGGGAATGAAGGAAGGAAAGAGGGAGTGAAGGAAAGGGGAAGATGTAAAGAAAGAGGGAGGGAAGGAAAGAAGGAAAGAGAGAAGGAAGAAAAGACCAGAAGAGAAAGAAAAAGGGGGAAGGAAGGAAAGAGATAGAGAAGGAAAAGGAGAAGGAAAGATGGGAGGGAAGGAAGGAAGGAGGGAAAGAAGGAGAGAAAGAGGCAAGGTTGGCCAGAGCAACACGTGGCGGGTAAAGGTTGTTATTTCTATTATTATGATGATGCTATGATTCCTATGAGACCCTTTTAGGGGGAATGGGAGAGGTGTCAGGTCCCAGAGGCAATGCATTGCATTATTGTTATTGTTATGATGGTGGTGAAATAAAAGGAAATAAAAAGAGAAAGAAGGAAGCAAACAGGGAGGGAAGAAAGGGGGAGGGAATGAAGGAAAGAGAGAAGGATGAAACCAAGGAGCGAAAGAAGGAAAGAAAGAAAGAAGTAGAGAAGGAAGAAAGGAGAGAAAGGGGGAGGAAAAGGGGGAAGGAATAGGTAGGTACCTCTCTTTCATAATAGTCCAGATATCCACCTCAACTTTGATAAGTTTTACTATAGACCACAGCAACGCGTGGCAGGGCACAGCTAGTTACTAATAACAATAGAATCCCTACATTACAATCACCCAATTCCAACTTGATGAAGCAGTAGGAATGGCTCCAAATGCTTATAAAAGAGCAAACTAATACTGGGCCAACAGCTTGTTGCTATTCATATTGTTCCAAAGCAGTACAATTTGCAAATATTATTCAAGACATTACTCGCAGTTGCACCTAGTTGTACTTTAAGAAGGTTATATTGGTCCTTGTGTTGCTGAATCTGTGATACTTGTTGTGTGATTGTTGTCTGAAATTGTTCATTTTGCATTTTCAAAGATTCTACTTGCTTCTTCAGTTCTTCAAGCTCTTGGTCCTTTAAAAATAAAATTTAAGAAGAAAATTAACTTAAAGCAAAGTAAATGCTTAATATGAAACTACACACAACATCACATTATATTTATTTTTCTTACAGCAAAGATCACATAACAGAAAATAAACACAGAGAGTTAGCCGCCTACACCACTGCCAGGTTATCTATACATGTTAATTGTAGTGAATGAAGTTAAATGTAGTGAATGATTCTACTGATGCCATGTTATGCTATCTACATAACACACTACATTCCAGTTCCACTACAATGTGCTATTAGATTTTACACACAACTTTGCTATGACTCACAACAAGCACAAATCAGTTTATACAGAGACTATTTTTTAACAGGCATCAACTCTCCAAAATTTCTATAGTTTGATGGCTATAGAATGGTTCTAGGCTGTTCCCTGGTGCACTTCATTCTTTTGTGACTGCACTAAAAGTAATATATTTAAGTTAACTATAATATCAAATCCTCACTGACTCATACAAAAATTTCTGCATGAAGACATGAATTATATCCATTGGGGTTACTATGTGAGAAGGAATGGGAAACCTGTGTGGCTTCAGATGGTGCTGTACTCTAGTTCCCATTTTTCTTATCGCTGACTGAGCTAAACTGGGGTCACATGGCCCAGCTTTGCTTCGCATGGTGAAAATCGGATATGAAATACTTCACTCACTGCCCCATTGGCACTACAGTATCCAGACAGCTAACTGAAACAAGAAAGTCACTCAAGAGGTGCAGTACTACACCACGAGGTAGCAGTTCTCACCCAACAAACAGTTCCCAGTATCCTTTGGTTAGAGTTTGGCATACTTTGGAAATCCCAGGTGACACAACTAGAGATGGGGAAAAACCCAGACAACCCCCCACTCCATTTCCACCCCCATCCCCAGTTTTCCCACAATTTTTTCTGTCTTTTTTCCAGGCTTTCCCATCTCTAGACACAACTGTTAAGAGCTTGGATCATAGTTCCAAAATCTTCCAAAGGACTTGAGAACCCAATGGAAAGAGGTGGATGGGAGATGCATAAAAAGACTCTTTGTCATCATGGTGTTGAAAGGGCTTTCATTTCTGCAATTTTGCACAGAAAGTGTGGCACTTGGGCATTTGCTAGTTTTGGTCAATGTTTGGTCTACAAAATGTTAGACAAAGAATTTCAAGATGTGATTGAAGACCTAAGGCTGCAGAGCCCATTCCACCAACTAGATGAACGCCTCACTAAGCTAGTTAGTCAACCATGATACTGGTTCTCCAAGAGGCACTCCACCCTGATGTAAACTATGTGAGCTTCCATTCAGAATATCGCATGTTTCCCATAGAAAAAGTCAAAGATGGGTTGCCCTCAGTCAACTACTACATAAACTGACTGATATGCTGTCTCATTAAATTAGAATGTGATCATTATATATCATTTCCAAAAATCCCATAGAATCAACTCAATGGCTCACTGCACTGAGAAATGGATTCTGGTTCTCTAAGTCAATGGTTCCCAAAATGTGTTCCATAGGCATGTGCAATCCATGGTTCTAAATGGTTCTAAAGTACTTACAAAACTAAAGTTCTGGTAGTGAAAACTAGGGGACACTGGTGCTTTGCTTCTACAGTGTTACTAAAGTTCTGGTGGTGAAACTTTCAGAACTCTAACACAACTTTCAAAATTTCATTATAAATGGCTTTTCCTAATAGGTTCTGTCATAAAAATTACCAATAATAAAATAATAATGGAATTTTGTAAGTTTTGTTAGAGTTCTGAAATTTTCACCACCAGAACTTTAGCAACACTGTAGAAGCAAAGCACCAGCTAGTTTTCACTGTAGAAGCAAAGCACCCCCTAGTTTTCACAACCAGAACTTTAGTTTTGTAAATACTTCAGAACCATGGATTGCACATGCCAGAACTCTAGGGTTCCACAAAAGCATTGTGGGGGTTCTGTGAAAAATCTGAAAAATCAAATTTAAAACAGATTTTAAAATAAAACTACATGGGAAGGAAGAATTTGGTGGGTTCACAGTGGTTAGTAAAAATCAGGAAAAGATTTAGGGTTCTGTGGGGAAAAAAATGTTTTCTGAAGGATTCCATGACCCAAAAAGTTTGGGAACCGCTGTTCTAAAGGGCCTTCCAGACAGGCCCCATATCCCAGGATCTGATCCCAGGTTTTCTGTTTATCCCAGATTATCTTGCAATGCAGACTCACATAATCCAGTTTAAAGCAGAAAATCTGGGATCAGATCCTGGGATATAGGCCTGTCTGGACAGGCCCTAAGTCACCAGTCCCACCAAATGAGGAAAATGTTTGTGCATTGAGGAAGGGTTAAACCTCTTTATATGCCACAGTTAATCCAAATCACTCCCTTCCCAAGTCTGCTTACTATTTATAGAAGTGGCACAGTCTAATTACAGAGTGATTAATGTCATGTCTAGATTTGCTTCTGAGATAAGCAACTACTTTTGAAAATGGTTACTACTTTTAAATGATATTTACCTGTACTCTTATGACATTTTTATAGTGTGTCACTATGTTGTCGTGCTGTTCTAAACTTTTCTTTACTTCCTCTTCTTTCTTATCTTCTTCACTTGATTTATAAACAGCCTTTGTTATAACCCCTGTAAAAGAATTGCCGATTTTGTTAGATTGCATATATCAAATTGGGTATCATTTTGATGCCATTACTAATTCAGAGGTATCTGGCAGATGTTTCAGGAATTCTATCTTGATTCCTGCCACCTAAGAAACAAGAAATGATGGCCATTAGCATGGAAAAAGCAATGCTTTCTCTATAGATATTATTTATTTATTTATTTATTTCACGCATTTCTACCCCGCCCTTCTCAACCCCGAGGGGGGACTCAGAGTGGTTTACAAAGGCACAATTTGATGCCAGCATAAACATAACAATGGATAAAACATGTAAACAGCAATTGTAACAATTAAGACAGTCAGTTTATACATCAAAATCAATAAAAACAATAAAAACAATCTAATGCTCAGCGTTCGCCATCTCGGAGTCCGTAAATTCATTCCACATTGTCAAGTACTATCGATTCTGGTCGTCATTGTCCTTATCTAACCGCCAGATTGCCCGAAAGCCTGGTCCCACAACCATGTTTTCAATTTCCTTCCGAAAGAGAGGAGGGATGTCGATGACCTAATTTCCCCAGGGAGTGAATTCCACAGGTGAGAGGCCACCACCGAGAAGGCCCTGCTCCTCGTCCCCACCAATCTCACTTGTGATAGAGGTGGGGTCGAGAGCAGGGCCTCCCCAGAAGATCTCAAACTCCGAGGTGGGACGTAGAGGGAGATGCGTTTGGACAGGTATGCTGGGCCGGAGCCGTATAGGGTTTTGTAGGTCAAGACCAGCACTTTGAATTGTGCTCGGAACTGGATCGGCAGCCAGTGGAGCTGACATAACAGAGGGGTGGTATGCTCCCTGTATGACGCTCTGGTGACTAATCTGGCTGCTGCCCGCTGGATTAACTGAAGTTTCCGAACAGTCTTCAAAGGCAACCCCACGTAGAGTGCGTTGCAGTAATCTATTCGGGATGTAACAAGAGTGTGGACCACTGTGGCCAGATCTGACTTCCCAAGGAACGGGCGCAACTGGTGCACATGTTTTAATTGCGCAAAGCTCTCCCGGCCACCGCTGAGACCTAGATATCTAGGTTTGGCTACTTCAGCAAGCATTACAGAAGCAAGCACCCAGATATTTCTAGTAATAATATTTCTTAAGATATTCAAATGCATTTATTACTATGCTGAAGAAAATTATCAATTACTTGTTGCCCTTTATAGTTCAGGAAAGAAGATTACAGTAGGTCATTTTAAGGCATGCTGTTACTTCTTTGCTTCTTGGCAACTTCTCTGAAATCTATATCACTGGAATAACCTTCCACTCAATATCCAAATATTCTTAGGTTTTTAAAAAAATTTCAAGCATTTATGCAAAGCACGACTGCTCAACTTGTCTTATTAAAATTCACTTTCATTCTCTTTGTTTCCTTCCTCTGAAATATGTCATTTTATTACTTATAGAACATATGCGTCCACACAGGTCCTGCTTTATTTTATTTTAATACACAGATGGTTTATCAACTTCAATATTTTCTGCAGATATGATGCTTAGTTTTATGTGACCAAATAAATTGGCTACATTACTTTAAGTATTTATTTATTTATTTATTTATTTAAAGCATTTATTATTATTTATTTATTTATTTATTTATTATTTGCATTTGTTAACCGCCACTCTCAGCCCGAAGGCGACTCGTGGCGGTGTACAAAACATAGAACATAAAGACAACAATTACAATAGACATAGTCCATTCCGATGGTCATTCCAAGAAAAACAAGCACTTAATTGAAGGCCTTTTCGAAGAGCCAAGTCTTCAGGCCCTTGCGGAAGGCCATGAGGGAAGGCGCCTGCCTGATCGCAGCAGGGAGGGAGTTCCACAGCCGGGGGGCCACCACCGAGAAGGCCCGTTCTCTAGTCCCCGCCAGGCGTGCCTGTGAGGCAGGCGGGACCGAGAGAAGGGCCTCCCCGGACGATCTCAAGGTCCTCGTGGGCTCGTAGGCCGAGATGCGGTACTCAAGGTATTTTGGGCCGGAACCGTTTAGGGCTTTGTAGGTTAACACCAGCACCTTAAATTGGGCCCGGTAGCTGATCGGCAACCAGTGGAGCTGGGACAGCAAGGGCGTTGTGCGCTCCCTGCGTCCCGCTCCGGTTAACAACATGGCTGCCGCGCGCTGAACTAGCTGGAGCTTCCGGGCCGTCTTCAAGGGCAGCCCCACGTAGAGAGCGTTGCAGTAGTCGAGGCGGGATGTGACCAAAGCGTGTACCACCGTGGCCAAGTCAGACTTCCCAAGATACGGGCGCAGCTGGCGCACGAGCCGAAGCTGTGCAAATGCTCCCCTGGTCACCGCTGAAACCTGGGGATCCAGGCTCAGCGATGAGTCCAGGGTCACACCCAAGCTGCAAACCTGCGCCTTCAAGGGGAGTGCGACCCCGTCCAGCACAGGCTGTAACCCTATACCCTGTTCGGCCTTGCGACTGACCAGGAGTACCTCTGTCTTGTCTGGATTTAATTTCAGTTTGTTCGCCCTCATCCAGACCGTCACAGCGGCCAGGCACCGGTTCAGGACTTCGACAGCCTCCTTAGTAGCAGGTGGGAAGGAGTGACAGAGTTGGACGTCATCTGCGTACAGGTGACACCGCACCCCGAAACTCCGGATGATCTCACCCAGCGGCTTCATGTAGATGTTAAACAGCATGGGGGACAGTATGGAGCCCTGAGGAACGCCACAGGTCAAAGGCTGTGGTGTTGAACAGGAGTCCCCCAATAACACCTTCTGGGTACGACCCTCCAGAAATGACTGGAGCCACCGCAAAGCGGTGCCCCCAAGGCCCATCTCTGCAAGGCGTCCCAGAAGAATACCGTGGTCGACGGTATCGAAGGCCGCTGAGAGGTCCAGAAGCACCAACAGGGACACACTCCCCCTGTCTAGCTCCCGGCGGAGATCATCCACTAAGGCGACCAAGACCGTCTCGGTACCATGTCCCGGTCTGAAGCCAGACTGTGCCGGATCCAGATAATCCGTGTCTCTCAAGAATACCTGGAGTTGTGAGGCCACCACGCTTTCCATGACTTTGCCCAAAAAGGGAAGATTGGAAACAGGCCGAAAGTTGTCAAATTTAGTGGGGTCCAGTGATGGTTTCTTCAACAGCGGCTTTATAATAGCCTGTTTTAGGCTCGCTGGAATCGTGCCTTCCCGAAGGGAGGCATTAACCACCACCGTTACCCACTCAGCCAATCCCCCTCTGGCCTCTTTCAGAAGCCAGGATGGGCAGGGGTCTAGGATGGACGTGGTAGGCCTCATTCCTCCAAGTATCTTGTCCACATCCTCGGGTTTCACAAACTGAAAAGAATCCAACAAAATAGGACAAGCAGGTGCTTGTGTCACATCCACAGAGACTGCATTTAATGTGGCGTCCAGCCCAGAACGGATCAAAGCGACTTTGTCTGCAAAGAACCGAGCAAATGCTTCACAGCGCGTGGCCGAATTGTCAGGGCTCCCGCCTAAGGTAGGGGGAGTTAAAAGACCTCTGACAATCCGAAACAACTCCGCCGGACGGTTTTTTGCAGACGCAATAGTAGCCGCAAAGAAAGTTTTCTTTGCGGCTTTTATTGCCGTGGCATATGCCCTTAAAAAGGACACAAACCGTGTTCGATTTGGCTCGCTTGGGTCCGAGCGCCACACGCTCTCTAGTACCCTCTTCCTTCGCTTCATCGCTGCCAGCTCCTCAGTGAACCAAGGAGCTGGTTTAGCTCGGTTACTTGAGAGGGGACGTTCCGGAGCGATCCTGTCAATTGCCCTGGTCATCTCCCCATTCCAGAGAGCGACCAAGGCCTCGACATGGTCACCTACCGAGGCGGCGGGAAAATCCCCAAGAGCCGTCAGGAATCCGTTCGGATCCATAAGCCTCCTGGGGCGGACCTTCTTAATGGGTCCTCCACCCTTGCGGAGGTTAGGGGGCGCAGTGAGCCTAAATCTGATCAGGAAGTGGTCGGTCCATGGCAACGGAGAGATGGACAACTCCTCCACACCGCCACCCTGCTCCCATCCCTGGCAGAAAACCAAGTCCAATGTGTGTCCAGCACAGTGGGTGGGGCCAGTTATTTGCTGGGACAGCCCCATGGTTGCCATGGCAGACATGAAGTCCTGAGCCGCTCCTGTGAGGGTCGCCTCGGCGTGGATGTTGAAGTCCCCCAGCACAAGAAGCCGTTGGGACTCCACCACCATTTATATTCTGCCCTTCTCACCCCAAAGGGGACTCAGGGTGGAGCACAACATATAAACTGCAAACATTCAATGCCGAAACATATTATGCCATACACATACAAAAGCATTAAAATCACATATCTCGACGTTAAAATCCACTAGTTAAAACTGTCTCAACAACCATATCGAATTTGGTTGGCATACTAAGGGTTCCTATAGCTGCCTCATTGCACAGTCCCAAAGGTTTGGTCCCACAGCCACGTTTTTATCATCCTTCTAAAGGATAAGAGGGATGGGGCTGACCTGATCTCATTAGGAAGGGAGTTCTATAGTCAAGGGGCAATTACTGAGAAGGCCCTGTCTCTCGTCCCTGCCAAACGCGCCTGTGATGGTGGTGGGACCGAGAGCAGGGCCTCCCCAGAAGATCTTAATCTCCGCAGTGGTTCATATTTGGTCAGAAGATAAGCAGAAACACACTCATAGAACTAGAAATTGGCACAATTATGTCTCTTCATGTTCTGACCCATCTGAACTCCAACCTCCCCCTTTTAATTTATTTATTTATTTATGGCATTTATATGCCACCCTTCTCACCCCAAAGGGGACTCAGAGCAGCTTACAATATATATTTTCATACAATATATTATATTATTAGAATAGTACAATATCCGTATTATATATTACTATATTGCACTATACCATTATATTGTAATATTATTAGTAATATTACATGTAATGTAAATATATAATTATAATAATTATAATATGTAAATATATAATTATAATTTTAACTGGACAGAATTGCCCCCTCAAATTTTAAACAACAAATCACTCTAATAACAGGTAACCTAATAAATCTATAGTAGCTTCTGCACTAGAACAATCTGTTCCAGGTTCATAGCAAGTCTTAGCACGGAAGTACATTCAGGAAAAACTTAAATTGATGCTGATGTTCATTTAACTTGACATTCATTATGAACAGAACTTCTAATTACCTTAAGACATAATATTTCTTGTCCAAAAGCAGAAATATGATAACATATCTTACCTTCCAACTCTTTCACTAATTTAGTAAATTCATGATCGAACATCATATGGTCTGGACTAGAAAAGCTTGGTTGAGGTTTCTGGGCCGCTCGGGAATAGAATTCATGTTTGCTAATAAATCCCAATTTCTCAATAAAGTTTTCTTTGCCAATCCTCTTTTCTATCAGTTGCTTTAATTTCTCCCTAAAGGAGAAAACATAGCACTTAAGTAACAGACAACAGAGTGAAATCTATGGACTCCAATTAACTAATGCATCTAATTTGATGGACAGAAAGAACAACATCTAAGAACAAAGATATAATGACTGAAAGAATGAAGAACTAAAATGTAATAGCATGCGATAGCAAAAGCAATACAGAGAATAAAGCATAATGAAGATATCTTCAGATTCTCTAGCAAAAACATTATTTTCCCCCTACCATCAATAAAATCATTGAATATAATATTTTTAGCTCTGTTTGATTGGCCTGATATATCACCTATGTATATTTTGAATTTTTCAGTAACAGTTTCCACAGAGTACAGCAAATGAAATGGATCAAGTTAAGTTAGGCATTTGGAAATAATGAGGGAAGAGGAAAACCTGTAGTTTAAAAAGCATTATTAGTTATGTGGGAGTTTTCACTTCAGTTCTGAGCCTCAACAGAAAGCCATATGACTCTAGAAGACAAACTATGGCCTGGCATTTCAATACAGTTTCAACCATTTAATTTCATCAAATGCTTCAGTATCACCCCCACCCGCTTAGCTGTATTGTGAGGTCCATCTGTTTTTTATTCATTGCCTTTGAAGGTATATGAACGGAGGATACTTTAGCATTACATTATTTCCCAATATACTCACTTTTTGTAATTCTCAAGTGAATTGTCATTGTAATAAATAGAAATTCCTAATAAAAGAGCACACAGTCCTTGGACTAATTGCTCCTCTTCTCCAAGGTTTTCGGCTATTTGTCCTGTTAGCTAGATCCTCTGTTAAGGCTATTTAGACACTAAATGGAGAGAATGTGCCTCATTCATAAAAACAATTTATTCTATTTTAATGAATTATTTGTATTAAATTAACTAAGTAAACATAAATCAAATATTCAAGCATTTACTGATTATATGCCCTAAACATATCCAGTAAAATGTAAAACAATCAATATGTGTATTTAAGACAGCTTGAAAAGCACATTTAAAGCTTTGAAGGAAGACAGGTATGCTCATCTGCACAGTGTGGGATATGAAAGTCAAAAAATAAAATAAAAATCAAGTTTTTTATTTTAAAAATATTTACAAGTCATGGATGATGGAAAGTCATCTGAATATCCTGAATAATGTTAGGAATAGGAACTTTTACTGAATTTTCCTATGAAAAACTGTTTTTTCTAGAAAGTTACAACACTGATATCAAACAAAGAAGAGCACAATTATGTAGAATTGCATTGGTTTATTAACAACTACATTTGTGAACCCTTCCTTAAATAGTGCTACATATATGTTCATTAATGGGAGAGAAATAATATTTTGGGAATGGGGTATTTTCATAGTACATATTATTATCAGTGCAATGAAAACAAGTGTAAGTAATACATATATTTATTCAGGAACCTATGTAAATTACATTGCCATTAAAGGAAATGACAATGTAATTATACTGAAACATTACTGTTTGATCCACAAAGTGAGGACCCTCCTCTCTGGTTGACACACATAAACTGTGGTCTTAAGAACCGTATTTATCATTGGGAGCACTGAATGCATTGGAAAGGATACAAAAGGAATATTGGCTGAATTGTGGAGAAAGTGTGTTACAGCAATAGGGCAGTTGCTGAGCCAAGTACAAAGCAGCATTAATAATCCAACTCTTGTCTGCACTTTGCTTCCCTGGAGAGAGAAAAAACAAGGAAAGAAACAAAACATCACTTGTATTACCCGGTCTTCTGATTCCTTCACACATTTGCTACTTTGAAATATTTCCCAAACTTTCCCAAAAAAGTAAAATGCCAAATTACGTAGAAGGCAACCAATTGTCACACAAGTTTTTCAGTCAATAAAATAACTACATACCAAAAAGGCAACATCATTTGAAAGCCAAACCAAGTCTTGCTAATCACACAGTTAAAATAAGCATGCCTATGTTTCAAAAATGTAATTCTAGGGTAAGGACCTACAGGGCATGGAAGTTTGACTTTTCCCTCCACAATTACAACCCAATGAAAATCATCCCTAACCCGTAGCAGAGCATCTTTTCCCCCCTGTGTTTTTAAGCTTCAGTAGATGTTTCTGGTTTGTTCTTATAAGGATTGTTTTTTTAAAAAAATTTGTGAAGTATTTGGGGAGGGAGAAAAAACACGACAAATATACCCATCCATATACAAACATATGTTCTCAGAAAAGCTTGTTTCCATTTTTAAAATATAATTGAAAACAGTAATGTATTTTCCATGGTAAGGCTTCTTAACCAATTACAATATTCTTGAGAAGTGATTGCTATAAAGTTGTGCTAACATTAGATAGATAGATAGATAGATAGATAGATAGATAGATAGATAGATAGATGTGACTAACTGAAAGTAAAGAGTGGCCTTGGCTTAATTATAAGAAACTTCACAACACTGTTTCTACTATAATGTTGTGGCTCAGCTGGAGCCTCAGGTAGAAGATGATGAGATTCAGATTCATGAAGGTGTTCCTGTTATTTCTGAAGAAAATGAGGGGTTTCAGTTTCCCATGGCAAGGAATGTTTCAGATGATGTTTCTGATGTTAATGAAACTAGCCAGGTGCAGTTGGAGGAGGATAGCTCCCAGCCTGAGCCTAACAAGCTATCCGACCTTGAGAGCTCTGAAGATCTAGATAGGGAGGATCGCTTACAATTCAAAGTTTGCCACAGTGCAAGGCTTGCTAACAAGAGGGAGGATAGGGGGTCAACGGAATGTGTTCATGCTGGGAAAAGATATTAAAGGGTTGTTTGAAAACAAATATTTGTCAGTGCAACTTCTGCGTTTAACCTAGTCACTTCCCTGGATTGCCTGGGCTTTTGGGCAATGTAATTGGCTTCTTGGGACTCTGTCATGTTGCCATGGAATCTTGTTTGAACAATGCCTTTTGGATTATGCTTCATATTGTTTGCTATTGAACTCTTGGAACTTTACCTTTGCATTTAAGACTGTTCTTTTCTTCAATAAACTACAAAACCTTCAGCCTTGGTGTGGTTTGGTGTTTTGGGCAAGGTGACTCTACTCTGAGGTGCGAAATATAACTGCAATGGCCACCAGCTTGATGCAAATAAAACCTGACATGGCTTGCTCCTTTTAAATCCACCTCTAAACCATACCAGTCTTAAGATTCAAATCTTGCATGTATGCTTCTTGGCACAATCAGCATAAAATATTAATTATGCATTATTTAATACAAATGTCTGAAGGAGAAAACTGTATATACCACTGCATTTCTCTCCCAAAGACTTAACATCTTTAAGCTTATATTAAACTTCACCCAAATGTGATATTAAATCCACACTGAGAAAAGAAAAAAGATCCACCACATTCAGTGCCCAGCGGCTGTGCAAGGTCTTTCCAAGTGGAAAGAAAAAAGGACCCATAACAACCAAGTTTTCCATACCACCACTTCCACAAACACCAGAAGAAACAAGATAGGTTGTTATTAGGAATAAAACTGGACAGCAGGCACAGAACAGTTAAGTAGGAAAAACCTCAAAGCAGTTATTTCATAAAACACACAGCAAAAGTTAAAAAAGCAGAAAGACCCTGCTGGGACCAAAAAAAATGCTTCAGGTGCACCAATACATACCCGTCTGTCGATCTTATCACCCTGTAAATCATACACCAAAAATGATAAGGGAATGTTGCAGGTTTATTATATAATAGTACAACAAAGGGCTTAGTTTTTTTTTTTAAGTGAGGCCTTGAGATTATTTACACTGAAGTGTGGAAATGTTATGTAAATACTGGTTATTCTGTGGAACATAATCTATTCTGTGGAACATGATCTCTGTGCAGAACAAACTTTTGCATGATATATAAAACATATGACATGGAATGATTAATCTATTATACAAAATTGTTTGCTTCACTACAATGTGTCTTGGTGCCTGCTCTTTTGACCCCCCCCCCCCCCCAACCCTGTCTTATTAACAATGGTATGCTTGCAGTCTCTGGCTATACAATCCCACAGGAAACTAGGCAGAACTTTGACAATTACTGTATGTACTCATGTATGAGTCTAGAAATTTCAGTCAAAACAAATCAGTCAAAAACCTCGAGTCACCCTATTCACAGGTCAATATCATAGAATCATAGAATCAAAGAGTTGGAAGAGACCTCATGGGCCATCCAGTCCATCCCCCTGCCAAGAAGCAGGAATATTGCATTCAAATCACCCCTGACAGATGGCCATCCAGCCTCTGTTTAAAAGCTTCCAAAGAAGGAGCCTCCACCACACTCCGGGGCAGAGAGTTCCACTGCTGAACAGCTCTCACAGTCAGGAAGTTCTTCCTCGTGTTCAGATGGAATCTCCTCTCTTATAGTTTGAAGCCATTGTTCCGCGTCCTAGTCTCCAAGGAAGCAGAAGACAAGCTTGCTCCCTCCTCCCTGTGGCTTTCTCTCACATATTTATACATGGCTATCATATCTCCTCTCAGCCTTCTCTTCTTCAGGCTAAACATGCCCAGCTCCTTAAGCCGCTCCTCATAGAGCTTGTTCTCCAGACCTTTGATCATTTTAGTCGCCCTCCTCTGGACACATACCAGCTTGTCAATATCTCTCTTGAATTGTGGTGCCCAGAATTGGACACAATATTCCAGGTGTGGTCTAACCAAAGCGGAATAGAGGGGTAGCATGACTTCCCTAGATCTAGACACCATGCTCCTATTGATGCAGGCCAAAATCCCATTGGCTTTTTTTGCCGCCACATCACACTGTTGGCTCATGTTTAACTTGTTGTCCACGAGGACTCCAAGATCTTGTGTTGTGTGTTGTGTTGTCCACAAGGACTCCAAGATCTTGTGTTGTGTGTTGTGTATCTTATCTCTTATCAAAAGGATCCAAACCTTTTGATTAAAAGAGTGGTGAAAGGTGACAACTTTTCTTAATCTAAAAACAGAATGGCTCTCAATAATACAAAACTTTATTACAGTCACTGACCAGCACAAAGCAGGGCACAGGGGGCCCTGGGAAGGGGAAACACAGCTCCCCAGTGAAGCAGTTATTAAAAAACCGATTAGAAAACAGTTTCTGAAATCTGACAGAACACTGAAAGTCAGTTTGAAGGTCAAAAAGGAACACAGATACCTTCTGTAAGAAGTTGCAAGAAGGCAACAGAAAGAAGACAAGCATGATTGATCTTCATCTGCTTAATAACTGACAGTCAAATTAATGTAGGATTTCTATTTGGCACTCTTTTTCTAGAAGACAGATAGTTACCACTCTTCTGCTTGTAGGTAAACAAGTCAAATGCTTTTCCTGCATATTCCTTCATGTTTTCATACAGGTTTATACTTTCAATTCTGTTAGATGTGGATATAAGCTTGACTACTTATGCATTTTAGTACCTTCTAATACAGGGGTCCTCAAACTATGGCCTGAGGGCCGGATACGGCCCCCCAAGATCATTTACCCGGCCCTTGCTCAGGGTCAACCTAAGTCTGAAATGACTTGAAAGCACACAATAACAATCCTATCTCATCAGCCAAAAGCAGGCCCACACTTCCCATTGAAATACTAATAAATTTATATTTGTTAAAATTATTCTCTATTTTAATTATTGTATTGTTTTAAAGTGTTTTTGCACTACAAATAAGATATGTGCAGTGTGCATAGGAATTCATTCATTTTTTTTTCAAATTATAATCCGGCTCTCCAACAGTTGGAGGGACTGTGATCTGGCCCTCTGTTTAAAAAGTTTGAAGACCCCTGTTCTAATACATTGTTCTTCATGTGTATTATTCATCAATAACACTGTAACAACAAAATTTGCTTTTTTCCCTGTTTCTAGCTTGAAAGTGCTATTTCCTGTTTAATTGTGTGGTTTTAACTTAGAAGGTGATTGTTATACCCTAGAACTTTCATTTTTATGGCTGCCACAAATTAATTTGAATTGGTTGAAACTCCATTATATATTTATTGAAAAACTATAATAAAATGCGCTGCAGGATGTCAAGCAAAAACAAAGTTTTTTTCCAGTTTAATAAATTTTTCCATGTTTTTATGACAGAACCAATTAGGAAATGACACTTATAACCGAGGAAGAAAATCGTGTTGTATTGTGTAATCAATAAAATACTGATTTTACTGGGTTGTGGTAGGTTTTTTCGGGCTGTATGGCCATGGTCTAGAGGCATTCTCTCCTGACGTTTCGCCTGCATCTATGGCAAGCATCCTCAGAGGTATTGAGGTCTGAGGATGCTTGCCATAGATGCAGGCGAAATGTCAGGAGAGAATGTCTCTAGACCATGGCCATACAGCCCGCAAAAACCTACAACAACCCAGTGATTCCGGCCATGAAAGCCTTCAACAATACACTGATTTTACTCATCCTAAACTCAATTATAAGAGCCAGTGTGGTGTAATGGTGTGAGCATTTGAATGCTGGATTATAACTTGGGAAACCAAATCCCTAGTCAGCCATGGGTGACTGAGTAGGGATTTGGCCCGGATTTTTAAATTCACTTGAACAGGAAGGATTATTTTAGATATATATGTGCTATATGTTTATATTGTCTTGTTAATTTTATGTTTATGCTGTTTTCTTTGTATGTATTGATGATGTTACTTGGAAACATCTCTGAGTCCCCTCGGGGAGATAGAGCGGTATATAAATAAAGTGTGTTGTTGTTGTTGGGCAAGTCACACTCTCACAGCTTCAAAGGAAGGCCAAAAACACCCTAGGACAGGTTTGCCTTTGGGTAGCCATAAGTCAGAAACTACTCGAAGGCACACAAAAACCAAATATGAGGTATACCACATGTACTGGTTGGAATTTAACAGAATTCATTTTGACGGGCGGGACGGTGGAGAGATAATACACACTAGAGAGGAACAGCATTTAATTCTATTTCAGCTTCTACAAAAAAATGACGTTACATCATTTAGAAAGAGCTTTCTAACTACTAAGGAAAAAAAAACATGCCTTGATATAAAAGTACTGCTATTTTTTTTAGCTTAACCATTTTATGCAAAAACAGAAAGATGCTAATATCATACCTGAGAAAGAATGTTGGTGCATTGCTGGAGTAAGGACACTGGAGGATTACCAATACTTGTTGCAAGCTGGACTCTTAGTAGCTGTTCTTTCAAAGTGGCATTTTCTTGTAAAGCATGAGCCAATGCCACAGCTGCACACCAATTTGAGAGTGAGTCTGTAGAAAAGAGTCCTCCACACAGTAGCTGGCCAGCTGAGACAGAATTTCCTGTTGCTGTAATACCAGGCACAAAATGTAATACCAGATATCAAAATATGAGCAAAAATCCTACCTCACACATAGTACAAAAATGCCATCAGGTTACTTTCAGACATGCCACACATGTTTGGAAATGTTATTTTTTCTGAAACTATGCACGTTAGTGAAATACATTTTTAAGAGAGCACCCTAAAAACTGGACCACTTAAATCAGGGCTAAAGTCCAACTTGTGGCCCTCCAGATGTTTGGGCCTCCAACATCCAGAAGCTTTAGCCAGCTTGTCCAATGTCCAATTCTGGGAGATAAACTTCAAAACACCCGGAGGGCAAGTTTGACACCACTGATTTAAATACAAAGATGACAGACTATCTTTCCAGAAATTCAGATATGGCTGTGATCTGTTGATTTCTCCCCCAGCAATTGTACTGCTCAGAGATTCAACCCTCCTTCCCAACTTTATATACTGCCCTGAGTCACCTTCGGGTGACAATGGGCGGGATAGAAATAATGCAAATAAATAAATAAATAAATATCTAAATTTTATGGTCTTGAACTTCAAAGGCTTCAATGTGTTCTATATAATAATAATAATAATAATAATAATAATAACAACAACAACACTTTATTTGTACCCCGCTACCATCTCCCAAGGGACTCGGTGCGGCTTACATGAGGCTGAGTCCGAATACAACAATACAAGCAAAACAACAACAGTACAAGCAATTAAAATAAAAACATAGACAATAAAATATACAACATTATCAATAAGACAACACTCAA
This sequence comes from Anolis sagrei, assembly GCF_037176765.1. Classification (NCBI taxonomy): domain Eukaryota; kingdom Metazoa; phylum Chordata; class Lepidosauria; order Squamata; family Anolidae; genus Anolis; species Anolis sagrei. The sequence continues at coordinate 55,224,135 of NC_090026.1, read as the reverse complement.
TTAAAAACAGTGGAGAGGCCAAATGTAAAGTTAAAATGGAAATAATGCTGGGACATGGACGAAAGGTGATAGTGGTATTTGTGGGAAGGCCTACGAGCAGATCTAAAAAATGTAAAGTGCTTTGGAGGACAAAGTACTATGGGATCATTATTCCGGGAAGGCACACTGGAACAACCATGTCTTCAAGCTCCTCCTTGAAGGTTGGGGGCCTGTCTGATGTCTTTAGGGAGTGAGTTCCAGAGTCGAGGGGCCACCACCAAAAAGGCCCTCTCTCTCGCCCCCACCAACCGTGCCTGCAATGCTGGTGGGATTGAGAGCAGAGCCTCCCTGGATGATCGAAAGAATCATGTGGGTTCATATACAGAGATGCAGTCACGTAGGTAGGCGGGTCCCAAACCGTTCAGGGCTTTGTAGGTAAGAACCTGCACCTTGAATTGGCAGCCAGGTGAATGGCAGCCAGTGGAGCTCCTTGAACAGGAGGCTTGACCGCTCCCTGACTCAAACCCATCAATAAAGTGTTCCAATATGTCTTTTTAAACCTGAATGAATCCAATGAGATTTAATAATATGCTTATATTTTGTTTTGTTAATCTTATGGTTATGTTGTTTTTTATCTTGTATGTTTTGTGGTGTTACCTGGGAGATGTTACCTGAGTCCCCTTGGGGAGATGGAGCGGTATATAAATAAAGTATTATTATTATTATTATTATTATTATTATTATTATATTAGTGTCCACAGTTTGCAAAGTTTCAGGCAAATGTCACATATTTATTAAAACGTTCATATAAAATTCTATACCGTCAATAGTTGAAGGCAGAAGTGTTGAGACGATTTCTCCTTGTCCCTTCTGGTTCTTATACAAAAAACACTGAAAACAGTAAAGGACGGCACAACGTAGCACAAATGGTTGCCGTTCATTTACCATTGACATAAGCAATACCACAATTGCAGGCCTGTCAAGTTGGAAAGAAAGCAATCTATTATTTTTTTCAAATAGGCATATATACATGTGTGTATACTAATTTTGTTCCAAGGAGTGAAATTTCAATACTGAAGAATAAATATATCCTCCAACTCTGTGTTCCTCTAGCAGGATGCTACTAGAAACTCTATGAACCCTTGCTTCCCTACTCTGAACTGACCTGTTAACTAATATCTTTACTCCTTTTGGCTTTTCATGTTCCACCCCATAACTATTATAGGAGCATAGATAAAAATATCAGTAATACCATTAGTGAATGAAAAAGAAAATAATGTTACTGTTTCTAATAACTGTTGCTAGTTGGCAATAGACTATTTGATCTGAGATCCTTGTATTAACTACGAGGTTTATTTCTTCTAGAAAGGAGCCACACAGTATTTCCGGGGGGGGGGGGGGGTCATGAAAGTTCCTACCAGGGAAATTCCACATGCAAATATTTTGCTATTTCACATATTAATATTTACAGTAAAAGACATCAAGGTTTTTCCTTACCGTACCTTGGTGGGTTTGAAGGTGCATTTACTGAAGCAAAGTAGTCTTGGTTTATCTGACACCCTCGAATTACCTCTGACACAGTGTTAATAGTCTAAAAAGTAAAATGACACAGATCCACAAAAATTGAAGGATTAGAAATATGGAAAATATTAGAAATTGTATATGAAAAATTGTATATGAAAATATGTAAGTGGAAAAGGAGGATCAACAAAAAGAATATGGTATCAACAATAACTTTATAATAATAGGGACTCTGGGCAGTTTCCAACATAGTAACAGGCAAACATTCAATGCCTATATAAACAAAAAAACATAAAAATTTTGAACAAGGAAAATTGCTGAAATACAGTAAGAACAATCCAGATAAAAAGGAAAAAATGAATAAACACTGAAATGGAAAATAAATAGTGCTATTATAAGAACTGATTTACATTGTATTAATATCACTTGTGAGACGGCATTAATTTTAACTACATTTGTTTATATTTAGCAGAAGTCAAAGCAATTAGAATAGAAGTACATTATAACATTTTGATGCCTTTGCTTGGGGGAAGGGGAGAGAAGTCAACTGTGTTTTTAACATCTTTCATGTATTTTTTTAGTTGTATTTTCGAAGGGTGAGGTTACAGGGATGGGGGAAGTTATGGGGAGTGGGGTCTTAAATTTATCTTTAAGAAAACATAATAAAAATATTTTAAAGGAAATACGAAAAGGCAATACACAATCTAGTCTTACCTAAAGGAAAGGATTTTACTTAGGTCCAACTCAACAGGCCACATTAATTTCAATGGGGTTCTTTTGGTATGTGATTTAACCTAGTAATACAATAAACTGATCTTGGCTCCCAACAGCAAACAGCTATGCAAAACATTTTTAAAACAGAAAAGGATTTTCTTATTTGCCAATTCACAAGACAAGGAGAAGCAAGAAAAAATATTGATTCAAAGTTACACTTTACAGTATCGAACGTGTGGTTGTTTATCTGCTTTTCTTTTTGTCGTGTAAGGAGCAACTTGAGAAACTGCAAGTTGCTTCTGGTGTGAGAGAATTGGCCGTCTGCAAAGACGTTGCCCAGGGGACGCCAGGATGATTTGATGTTTTTATCATCCTTGTGGGAGGCTTCTCTCATGTCCCCACATGAGGAGCTGGAGCTGATAGAGGGAGCTCATCCACCTCTCCCCGGATTTGAACCTGCAACCTGTCGGTCTTCAGTCCTGCCGGCACAGGGGTTTAACCCACTGCGCCACCGGGAGCTCCTTGTTTATCTGCTGAAGATAAATGTATATGAGTTTCATCAGAGCTATTCATCATTTTTGATGCCTTGCATGTATGACACTCACACTGCAGGTAGAACTGCATGGTACTACTGCACATGGAGTCAAAAGCAAAGCTGTTCAGTGGCATCACCTCAAACACTGAGTTTCAAGTCAGGAATTTAATAAACTTTCCTGTGCTCCATGACTCCCCCCCCCCCCCCCCCCCCCGCACCGCCGCCACCTCTCTCTGTATATAACTTTCTCTTTCTCTGTGCTCTGTTACCTCAGTAAGAATGTCAGCAGGAACCCCAGTGGCCATCAGGATTGTACAAAGCTGTTGAAGCAACCCACAATGAAACATGGCTTTTTGACAACTGCTGGTGGCACCAGGGGGATTTGTGGGAGACACCAACACTCGAACCAGCTGGAACAGAAAATAAACATCATATAGGAGTGTCAAAATGCTAATGGGAACACTTTTTGATATTTGACTTAAGAAAAAAAAATCTACTGAATTCAAAATACATTCACAGGAGTGAATATACTGGTGCTAATCAGCTCTGTTTGCTTTCTAACACAAGCAGTTACCTGCAGCATGAGATGCAGATTGGTTACTTTCTGTGCTGACCATCCAGCATTGTCATCGCTAACTTCAAACCATGGCTTCATACGTTGAATATAGGACCCTTCCTTAAAGAAATTCTGATTTGAATTGTTGTTCTTCAACAAATTTTGTAGTAAAAGAAGACAGTCTTCCACAACAATGCCTGCAAAGACAGAAGGGTTGGTGGACACTTGTTTCAGCAGTCAAAATTATATAATCACTCCAAGACAGCATATTTTAATAGCATAACACACATGTAATTTTTTTAGAAAGAAAGAAAGAAAGAAAGAAAGAAAGAAAGAAAGAAAGAGAAAGCTGAGGGAGTAATGTACAGTAAGATGTTTCTACTATGGCGAAATAACTGATATTACACAAATAACTGTCTAAGGCAGGGGCTCTCAAACCTTTTAAACCATGTCACAGTCCTTCCAACTGCTGGGAGGGCCAGATTATAATTTCGAGAAAAAAAATGAATGAATTCCTATGCACACTGGACATATCTTATTTGTAGTGCAAAAACCACTTTAAAACAATTTTAACAAATATAAACTTATTAGTATTTCAATGGAAAGTGTGGACCTGCTTTTGGCTGATGAGATAGGATTGTTGTTGTTGTGTGTGCTTTCAAGTCATTTCAGACTTAGGTTGACCCTGAGTGAGGGCTGTGTAAATGACCTTGGAGGGCCGTACCTGGCCCCCGGGCCTTAGTTTGAGGACCCCTGGTCTAAGATCTAAAAGATATTCTTTAGAAATACTGCAAGCTATATACTAACATACACAGATCCAATGCAGCCTATTTATTTCAAACTAGCCGTCCCCTGCCACATGAATGCTCTGTGGTTGTAGGTGAACGATAAATCCCAGCAACTACAACTCCCAAATGTCAAGATTCTATTTTCCCCAAATTCCATCAATGTTCACATTTGGACATATTGAGTATTCTTGTAGAGTTTGGTCCGGATCTATCATTGTTTGAGTCCACAGTGATCTTTGGATGTAGGTGAACTACAACTCCAAAACCAAACCCTTCCAGTATTTTCTGTTGGTCATGGGAGAACTGTGTGCCAAGTTTGATTCCATTCCATTGTTGGTGGGGTTCAGAATGTTCTTTGATTGTAGGTGAACTATAAATCCCAGCAACTACAACTCCCAAATGACAAAATCAATTTTTTTGAGTGAAGGACATACATTGGGTTGTTAGGTGTCTTGTGTCCAAATTTGGTGTCAATTTGTCCAATGGTTTTTGAGTTCTGTTAATCCCACAAACGAACATTACATTTTTATTTATATAGATGTTATTGTATTCTAGTGGTTTCATAAACACTGCAGTGCAGACCTAATGATGCAAACTGCTCACTTTATTAAAGCAGTGTGGGCCTCTCTTCCTTCATCTTCTGGAGGTTAAACTACACTCAGACCCCCTTCTGAAACCACTACAAACTTATGTTGAACTAACTGGGATTTTGACCTAATTTATATCTGAAACTAGAAAGGGTTGTTTGCCACCCAATATTTCATGAGTGCTGTAAGATAATAAAGTTTGCAAGAGCATACCTCCATCACTGTTTCCCTCCTCTGTTATGATATCCAACAACCTCTCAAAGGCATTTTCAAAAGCAACTATTTTCTGGATGGCTGCATTGCTTCTTGTTAACTGCTGAAGTAACAACACACCCTATGGAAGAAAAGGCAGATAAAACTGACCAACAAACTTCCATCCAACAATAAAAAAAGGTTTTAGTCCATATCTATCTGCATAATAGAAGAACCATGGTATGTGCATCCTTCTATTTCAGAGACTCACCTCTTTCTATTTAAAAAACTCCTGAGAATCTCAGGTCTTCATAAATAGAATTGTTTCCCTTTTGTGTGTCTACTTCACCTATGCAAATGTTAATATTTTGCTAGATGGCTTCTATTAAGGCAAAGATTGCATTCAATTCTAGCAAAGCAGAATGTCCCATCAATATAATTATGCAGTACTTTCCCACCAGAGACCAGCTCTATACTGAGACAATCCTTTCTTCATTGTGTAGCTTTGAGAAGCCAAGGTACAATGGCAGGGATGGCACATATAATCTTCCATTTCTCTCTCCCTAAACTGCCTCATGATCATTACTATTTTAAACTTTATACCACTCCTTTTCTTCCAAAAGAGGGACTCAAGGCAGATTGCAAATTAACATAAAATATAATTAAAACTTTTAACAGATCAAAAACAATTCATAACAGTTCATAACAAATTAAAACATTTGCAGTAGTATAGCTGGCTCATATCTTGTCCTGGATTCCTTATCCCGTGATCTTAACCCCAGTGAGTGCGGATTCTAATGTCAAATCATTGCTCTAGTTTATGACTATTTATAGCTTGATTTTTTTTCATGTAAACTACTTTGAAACTGTTTAAATGAAAAATGGAATAAAAACCTTCTTACATAATGCATCACTCTGGGGTGTAGATTACAATAATGTATCTTCTGCAAACATGCTACCTAATAAAGTTCTACAGTGATTGTAGTTAGCCCACATTCTTAATGACAGAGCCAATGCTGTCCCATACCATTTTTCTACATAACGGTGTAAGTTTGCACTCTACAAAGCAATATAATTTTCAATCACGTGATTATACTTAATTAAAAGGTTTCCCTTTATATACTTACATCATTCCGTATAACCTCTCTAGAATCTGCTAGTAGGTCCATCAGCCTGGAGACCCCTGGAAAAGAAAACCATGATAGAAGGTTTGTTATACCCACAGATGTATTGCTATGTCAGAATTTGGGTCATCTATCATAATACTATCCTGCTCTAAATGGTATTAGGTTTTCAACATCCCATGTAGATTTATTTATTATTTATTTACTACATTTCTACCCCGCCTTTCTCAACCCCGGAGGGAACTCAAGGCAGTTTTACACACAGGCCTTAAAACAATGTACAGTTAAAATAAAAATTCAGAATAAAATTAAAACACATTAAAACAATTAAACATTTAAAACAATACATGCACAGTTTGATCACATAATCCACAACCGTAATCCGGGCCATTCCTATGGTGATTGAATGTCATCCCATATCTATCTATTGTACAAAATCACCAAAGGCTTGGTCACAGAGCCATGTTTTTACTCTTTTATGGAAAGTCAAGAGGGAGGGAGTTGATCTAATATTCCTGGGGAGGGAATTCTACAGCTGGGGGGCCATTATTGAAAAGGCCCTGTCTCTTATCCCCACCAATTGTGCCTGTGAAGGAGGCGGGATCAAGAGCAGGGCCTCCTCACTATCTGAAACTCCGAGATGGTTCATAGAGGGAGATACATTCAGACAGGTAAGCTGGAAGGGAAAGGTGCGCGCCTTTCTCTCCTCCCATGCCCCGTGTGCACCTTCCTTGGTAGCGGTGGTAAAGGCATGCACAGGGCATGGGAGGAGAAAGGCACGCACCTTTCCCTTCTCCCTCGCGCGTCTTTCCTGCCTCCGCCGCTGAAGAAGGTGCGCGTAAGGCAAGAGAGGAAGGGGAGCGGCGCACGCTTTCCCCTCCCACCTCGGCCCATGCGCGGCTTTTCTGCTTCCTCCTGCTACTGCCCCTGCCACCGCAGCCACGCATGGGACAAGGAAGAAGGAGAGCAAGCCTGCGGAAAAGCCTGCCGCAGGGGCTCCCCCCCTCCTCTGCCACCGCTGAAGAAAGCTCGTGCTCCGCGAGGGGGGGGAGAGGGACAGAAAGACTGGGTGGCCATCTGTCAAATTCACCAGTAGTGGCTGCATTTCTCACCCTTGGCTTATACTCAAGTCAATAAGATTTCCCAGTTTTTGTGGTAAAATTAGGTGCCTCGGCTTATATTCGGGTCTACTTATACTCGAGTATATACAGTAAATGTTCAAAATAAAACTGGTATTAATACTTACCCATAGGACTGACTAATATGATCTGCTGCACTTGAGGTCCCTGCTGCTTTAACAATGCTGTAAGAAGTTTCACTCCAGGCCACCGAACTTGGAAATCAAATTCCTGCAATATATCATGCTATGCATTAAAACCCACTGTATTTCAGAGCTTCCATTACCCTATATATGTTTATAGTTGTTCTAAACCAGGGCAGCTGATCTGTAGTAGATCGGCAAGAGTTTCTGACTCCCAAGCATGTCTATAGTAAAAAGCTTTCTCTTCAATAAATGCTTGAGACACAATGTACCCCAAAGACTCAGTTCAGAGCTCTGCTGCTTAGTTCCGGAATTAATGTCAACTTAGAATAACTAATTTATGAGGCCATAAAAAAGACTCTAGCAAAGCACTCCAGCAAAAAAGCATGCGGGGAATGCGGAAGTACTTCATCAGTGTCGCAGATGGACGATGAAAGCGACAGCTCCGCTGGTGGCCAGAAAAGGTTAATAGCCTCTGTGTATGTCTGTATATGTTGTATGTTAAAATTGGCATTGAATGTTTGCCATATATGTGTACACTGTAATCCGCCCTGAGTCCCCTGCGGGGTGAGAAGAGCGGAATATAAATGCTGTATAAATAAATAAAGAAATAAATAATGTACTATAGGAGAATTTTAATCTAACATCATGTTTAATATAACAAAAGCTAAATTAACAGCAAAATACCAATTTGGTTGTCTGCTAAGATGAAAATGAAAGGCTGTTTTATTGATATCCTGTCATTCTCCCGAGGTGCTCAGGGTATTCCCCCCACATTTTATCCAGAAGACAATGGTGTAACCTTGGCTAGGCTGAGAGAGAGGTAGGGTCACCTAGTGAATGTTATAGCCTAAAAACTATACAACACTGGCTTGTATTATAGTCATTTATAAGGACTGGCATTTAAATCTAAATGACATAGTAGAAAAATGAAAGGTGATGAGGTGGGGAGAGGAAAACAGCAAACCCAATGAGGAATTGTGTGATAAGGGAAATAACCATTACATCTCTTGCACAAATTTCCAATGAACATTTTTCTTACAGTATATAAGCTTTTTGAAAATCATGGATGTATAGAAATATATATCCAGACTCTCTTTTCAATCCTATATGCAAGGCTTTCTTCCTTGCAGCTCTGCTTTAGCAACATTTTCCCTATACTGGTTCTGTACAAAAACAGAACCAGCCAACAACAAGTCTAAAAACTGACATGACTAACTGCAGACTTCCACTGCAAAATGTCCCATCCCAGTTTAAACATCACAGAGAAATATGGGATTAGAAATCCTATGATTTTAGTCATGGTGAATATTTGAAAGGATGGCTCACACTAGTGTATATCTATCAGTAATCTCTGAAACAAACTCTTGTTTCTGCAATAGTCTTAAATTGGTATAGCTTCATTCATGGCACTATTAAAGTAAATAAAAGTTTACTCTAGAGCTGTAAAATAATTCTCACCTCTAAATATGTCAACAAAAGAGTGACATTTTCATGCTGCTTAATAAAAATTTCTGTAAATTGGCTTCCAAGATCTTCAACTTGCTTCTGTGAATTTTCTTCTGTAATATTAAATAGCCAACAAGAGAGCAGTTTCAGAGCTTCTGATAAAGACTACATCTGGTAAATATAACAGTGAGAAGACAACTGAATATAAACACCACAAATATGCATTAGTTGTCACACATCACACAACAAATGCACCAAAGTAAATTTAATGTAGTGTAGAGAGATTTCATAGCATCATTCATTAACATCAACAGGCACTTGCTGGAAAATGTTGCCATGACAGTTAGTGTCTGCAGTAGACTATGATAATTATTTCTATCACACCATTGTTGTATAAGTTTTTGATTTTTTTTTACCAAGATGTAGATTGTGGAGACAGCATCTTAAATAATAGTTGGTAATCAAGAAGCTATAAAAGCGGCAGAAATGTAAATGGAACCTACGGAGTTGATGTGACCTCTGGAGGATGGGCAATTCTTTTCTGTCTAATTAACTAACTATGAATGCTGTAATGGCTGAAATGTGATCAGTTGTGAGGATGATGACAGTATGGAAATGGGGACTGGGCTTTTAACTCCAGTACAGTGGTACCTCTTCTCAACCTTGACTGACCTTCCCAACCTTTAGAATAAAGCTGATTGAGATTAAGAAGACTGTTTCTTTTCAGCATTTGGAGTCATAAAAGTATTTCAAATAATGGACGTCTTGCTGAGCTGACTGAGGGATTCTGGGAATGGTGGCCTTCCAAATAGTAATATTTCCAAGCTCTGAATAATGGTCACAATGCTTCACTCTGCTAATTTTGGCCCCCACAAGATTCTTTAGAGAAGTTTCCTTCATGCCTAGTGCTAAGATACAGAAAAGTTACTCGAGTACTAGGACTGGGCAGGAATAAACAAAGGACTAGGTAGTACGTACAAGTTCAGTTATGGCTGTGTTCAGAGCCCAATACTCACCTTGACATAGAAACCAGATCCATTAGCCTATTTTCTGTATCCTCCCCCTGCCCCATAGGTTCTCAATCAATTTGGACAAAGTACATAACTCGAACCACTATTTCTACATACTACATTCAGTAAATTTCTGAGCTATAAAGTATTTCTAAACTGAAATTCCATTCTCCTTGACATGTCTTTACTCTTTTATGTCCACTACCTGTTTAGCCTCAAAAGGAAACACTAGCATGGTCTTCAATATGCAAGGGAACTATCAGAACTCACACAGTGTAAATTGCACAATCACACTGATGCTTTATTTAGATGGGAATTTGTTCCAAGGAATTACAGACAGGCTATATTGATTTATTGATTGTTTTTATACCCTTCCCCTCAGACTAAAAGGCTCCCAGAGTGACTATTGAGAAAACCAAGAGAAAAAGTATAAAGTACCATATCCCTACTTTGAACCTATCTCTGTGTCTCTTCTATGCTAAATTTCTGCGGGTTTGTAATTTTTCTGACTTGGTTACAAAGCTGTGCTACACTCATAGGACACTATTATAATTTTAAAAAAATACATCTATAATTTTCTCCTCCCCACCAAAGTAATAGCACATCCAAGAAATGACTATGGAGTATCTTTTTCTTGTGAATTATTCACTTCTAGATAGCACACTTGCCTCCTTTATTTTCTCTTAAACTCTTTATTTTCTCACTCTTGTTTCCTATTTTCTGTCTACTTTTGTTGCTGGAGATATATGTTTTATTTGACTGTGCTTTCCTCTCTCACTATTGTAGTTTCTTGGGCTTTTAATTCCACAACACAAATAGTTAAAATGGAGGGGGGGGGGGGGGGGAAGCTAAGTGTAGCAGTAGTTACACAAGATAACGTCTTCCTTTTGGCTTGTCACCAGTTAGTACTAATTTTTGGTCCTGATTTTCTCTTTGCTAGGCCTCATCTCAATCTAGGTTACCGTTGAAATCTGTTTAGGGACTCCACTGACTGAATCCTTTTTTGAATCTGCCAAGGTTTGCTAACATCAGAAAAAAGAATTAGCATTGTTGCTCTTCTCTGACACCACCACATTGGCTTCTTTGGACTCCTATTCCATAATATTGAGAACACTTATTTCTATGCTGGATGTTATAATATTCTTTAATGTCTATAAGAAAAGCTCCCTTCATTCTATTCTATTTTTTCAACCTCTGCAGAGAAATGTATTAAAATGGTTGGATGAGATGAGAACTGGAGAAGCCTAGGACTGGCATGTCCTACTAAGGTCACAATACCCAACAAACAACTTTACATTTTATATTTTAGTCTCTCTGATACATCAGTTTGGAAATTATTTTAACTACTTAGCTGTTATTAATTTTTTCCAACCCTCATGACACAGATATTCAAAACTGCTATTAAAACAAACACCTGTATCAAGATGTGGACAATGATATTCATTATCCTTTTTAATTGTTAGAATAAATTTAGAAATAAGAGAAAATCTAAGTATTTTTGAAGAACAAACATATATACAATGACAACAAAGAAGGGCAACAGGAAAGAAGCCTAATAGTTTGAGCATGCTATGAAGCAGGTTATAATGTACCTGAACTCATTAGTACAAGCCTGGAACAAAATATTTTAGTATGATTAGTTGTTTGTTAGTGTGCTACATTAGTCTAAATGTATCTTGGAACTCTGTACAGTTAAAGATAAACGTAATTCTATACAGCAGGGTATGTTAAATAAAGCATGCTTATATACAAAGCACTGTTTAAAAAGGACACTTCAAATGAGGCAATTTTGAACTTGACTTTGCTTTGGTACAAATGCCTTCACCAATTAAATCTAACTGCATTAAGCTTTTGTACCTTGCAAGTCAAGGTTGGTGAAAATAAAGGAACAAACATTTCTGAACACATCTTTTCATATTACATCAGCATTTTTAGTAACAAACGATGACCTTACATCACAAGCTATCATATTATTCCAATGATACTACTTCTAATTACACTGTTCCTCTTGAAATGCAAAGGATCAAACCGTTTTCAATTTGGGAGTTTAAGAAGAAAATTACAACTCTAAAATACTTGCAATGGAATGTCCCTTTTAAAGTGCTTGAGTTGTGAGTCATTAGTCCTTCAAACTATGACTAACAGGCACCATGCTAATATAAATTTAGATCCTTTTTACCTTCAGAATCATCTGTAAAGGCAGAGAAGAAGAGAGAAAGATTCAAAATGAAGCAGTTTCCCATTTAGTACAGCACAAAAGGTCAGTTAATTGTATAGAACTAAGTCAAAAGGAAGAACTCCAGATCAATATTACAATGGTTACTTGATTAGTCTAGCTTAGGTACTCCTAATGATGTACTGATAAATCCATGCACTAGAGACTGGAAACCATCAAAGATTCTACAAATTTCTTATCATACCTTCCTTTAAATCATGCTCCCCTACCAAGGAGTTTCAGTTCTGTTACAAAATAAAATCAGCATGACACTGCAGGGTGGGCAACATGAAAGCAAAGGAATACCTTTGTTCTTTTCTTCGAAGAAGCTTATCCACTGAATCTGTTGCCATGCTACTGAAATTTGGTAGTGTAATAGCATTTTAAATGAAGAACAGGATACAGCTTTGGTTAAGTGAGAGAGATCCAGTATGGTCCCTGGCCCCAGAGAAGCCATAGAATGCCTACAATTTAGCTCATGGGTCCTCAAACTTTTTAAAGAGAGGGCCAGGTCACAATCCCTCAAACTGTTGGAGGGCCGGATTATAATTTGAAAAAAAATAAACATGAATGAATTCCTATGCACACTGCACATATCTTATTTGTAGTGCAAAAAACACTTTAAAAGAATACAATAATTAAAATGAAGAACAATTTCAACAAATATAAACTTATTAGTATTTCAATGGGAAGTGTGGGCCTGCTCTTGGCTGATGAGATAGGATTGTTGTTGTTGTGTGCTTTGAAGTCATTTCAGACATAGGCTGACCCTGAGCGAGGGCGGGTAAATGACCTTGGAGGGCCGTATCAGGCCCCCAGGCCTTAGTTTGGGGACCCCTGGTTTAGCTTATTATCATCCAAGCTGTTCAAAAGAATCAGCCATCAATATAGGAGCCCCCGGTGGCGCAGTGGGTTAAACCCCTCTGCCGGCAGGACTGAAGACCAACATGTTGCAGATTCGAATCTGGGGAGAGGCGGATGAGCTCCCTCTATCAGCTCCAGCTCCTCATGCGGGGACATGAGAGAAGCCTCCCACAAGGATGATAAAAACATCAAATCATCCAGGCGTCCCCTGGGCAACGTCCTTGCAGACGGCCAATTCTCTCACACCAGGAGTCACTCCTGACACGACAAAAAAAAAAAGCCATCAATATGATCAGAATGGTCCTCTCCAATACCTGTTTCCTCTTTTCTCCTTGAATTCTCTCTATCAGTTGCCATTCTAACCTAACAATTATATAAATGTTATGCATTTGGATTTGTGTTTCTCATTTCTTTTGTCCCATGTATAGTACAAAAGGCACTCTTGCAGGTATCTATTTATTCTGCATGCTCCATTTTATGTACTTAAATTATTCTTTCTCTTCAAGATTAATAGAACAATATCACCTACTTGTCCTACACCTTAATACCTGAACAAATGGGTTGTTGTAGGTTTTTTCGGGCTATATGGCCATGTTCTAGAGGCATTCTCTCCTGACATTTCGTCTGCATCTATGGCAAGCATCCTCAGAGGTAATGAGAGGTCGCTACCTCTGAGGATGCTTGCCATAGATGCTGGTGAAATGTCAGGAAAGAATGCTTCTAGAACAGTGTTTCTCAACCCTCCTAATGCCATTACCCCTTAATACAGTTCCTCATGTTGTGGTGAACCCCAAACTTAAAATTATTTTCGTTGCTACTTCAAAACTGTAATTTTGCTACTGTTATGGCTCATTGTGTAAATATCTGATATGCAGAATGTATTTTCATTGACTGGACCAAACGTGGCACAAATACTTGGTGAGGTTGCGGGGGGGGGGGGGGTGTATTGATTTTGTCATTTGGGAGTTGTAGTTGCTGGGATTTATAGTTCACCTACAATCAAAGAGGATTCTGAGCCCCACCAACAATAGAATTGGGTCAAACCTTCTACACAGAACCCCCCATGACCAACAGAAAATACTGTGTTTTCTGATGGTCTTTGGCGACTCCTCTGGCACCCCTTCGCGACCCCTCCAGGGGTCCCGACCCCAGGTTGAGAATTGATGCTCTAGAACATGGCCATATAGCCCGAAAAAACCTACAACAACCCAGTGATTCTGGCCATGAAAGCCTTCGACAATACCTGAACAAATATTTCCAAGTATCACCCATCATCAAATGATTTGGAAAAAAATAAATAAAAATAGCAAAGCACATGCTTATGGAAGCAATTTCTGTACATCTGAATGTTTCCTATATATACAATGCAACAAATATTCAGTTCTTGTGGGTTTTTTCGGGCTATATGGCCATGTTCTAGAGGCATTTCTCCTGACGTTTCGCCTGCATCTATGGCAGGCATCCTCAGAGGGTGAGGATTATTTGAAGCATGGTTATTTGAAGCTGCATTAATCTCAATTTTGCTTTTACATTCTTTATTTAACCAAAATAAATATTTTCTACAGTCCTATCTTGGCTTCAAATAAAAAAATCTGATTTCTAAAATGTAGAGCTATATTATCATTACATGTGTTTCTCCGTTTTTTTTAACTCTAGGTGTCCCCCCCCCCCCCAAAATTATTCTCCAACTAACTGAAAAACTTTCAAAAATTGATAGAAACTCATAAAGATAATGAAAGAGCCCCAGGATCTCTCACAAGCTAGTTTTTTCAAATGAGATCCAGTACACTACACAATATATACTGTAGGATCTAATAATGCACCCTGAAAAGCCTGACCTCCTGGTGAACATTCTTGAGGTCTGAATATCAAAATAGCATTGTTCCCTTACACAAGCAGCATCAATGTGAAGGTACTAATTATTTAGTCATAATTTGAGTAAGGTAAGGTAAGGTAGTCCCCTGACATTAAGTCCAGTCATGTCTGACTCTGGGGTGTGGTGCTCATCTCCATTTCTCAGCCGAAGAGCCAGCGTTGTCCGTAGACATCTCCAAGGTCATGTGGCCGGCATGACTGCATGGAGCGCCGTTACCTTCCCGCCGGAGCGGTACCTATTGATCTACTCACATTTGCATGTTTTCGAACTGCTAGGTTGGCAGAAGCTAGGGCTGACAGCGGAAGCTCACGCCGCTCCCCGGAATCGAACCTGCGACCTTTCGATCAACAAGCTCAGCAGCTCAGTGCTTTAACCCACTGCGCCACCGGGGGCTACTAATTTGAGTAGATTCATTAAAATCCAGAGGCCTGTACTCATAACCAAATTAGATCCATCAACTTCAGCATCTTTACTAATATTATGATAAATTTGAACTAACTGCAATACACCTGGATCTTGATAGAGATATATGCTCTAATGTTCAGAAGCAGTTTGGTGAAAAGATAGGAAAATGTACAAGTGGACAGCTGGCTACTTTGAGCTCAATGTATATTAATACAATCCCAAGAAAAACAGTAAGAAAAAGCACAAGTATTTTTTCTCCTCCCACCCCCACTCCGAATCTCACCACAGCTGAATGCATATCTGCCATTCAGAAAAAGATCCACCATTTGGAGCTCAAAATATTAGTATGGAAAGATCTGTAAGACTTATTACTCATATTTCCAGAGGAAAACAATAATTAAAATCATTTGTGTTTTATTTCTGTCTTTTATTGATTATATATGACAGGCTAGCCACTTGAGAAATAATATTTAACATCTTGACTTAGGAAACACAAGAATAAGACATACTTTTAATCCACTATATCACCCTTGGGTAATTTTATGTGCCTAATCCCCCAAGAAGAAATTGCCCGATATGGAAGTGTATCTCTAGCAAAGTAAGGGGAAGATATTCTTAAACTACACAATTTCACATTATACACTGCACCTTAACTGTAATGGCTTCATCTTATGTACTCCTAGGTTTATAGTTTAACGAAGTGTATAGCATTATATCTCAGAGGCCTCTAGTGCCTCACTAAACTACAAATCACACAATTTCATCCAACTGCCTTGGTAGTTAAGGTGGAATCCTAGTTTTATAATTATATAGAGAAAATGATCTGAAACATTTGACATGCTG